>NC_137869.1:13402149-13444649 GCF_963924005.1 Protomyctophum bolini
TCTTTGGTGGGGACGTAACAACTACAAATAAAGGTAAGAAAGCCTTCTAGCATGGTGTTTAGTAGCCAAAAACGTCAAGATGTCTAATTGCCTATTATGTAATGGATGCCACGGGCGTCAAGGCGTCTCTCCCTTGGGAATTAAAATAATATATATATTTTTTATTTTCATCCATATTTTGAAAATTCCTCTAATCTGGTGTACAGGTGATGACATGCACATTACATGCATAATAGAATTACAAATTATTTCTTTCTTTATAATGGGAGAATTAGCACTCAGAGCCTAAACTGGTGACCACCTGGTGGCGTTGAAAGAGTATAGTAGTCTGTTAAAACATAATTGTATTAATCAAGAGTCTAAAAGTTATAACCTCATTTAACACGAATTTGAATACAATTTTGTGGTTAGAATCTTTGTTTGTTGGTGAATAATGTTTCTTGATACCACTTTAATTTCTCTGCTGCTAATTGTCATCATTTTGACATGTACCAAAGCCATATATAGCTCATAATCCATACATGTATTCTTATTATAATACATGTGTTGTTTTATGGTACACAAGTGTAATTAATACGCATGTTGCTATGTTACACAAATGTTTTATGATACGTGTATCGACTATCGATACACATCACAACAATACAGCATGTATGGCTTATGAGCTGTCTGGTGTTCTGTACACGTGCAGTTCTTTTGACGTGGTACACAAACACACCGGCAGGTAACTCCTCTTTCTTACATCATGGAACACAATGCTAAAAATATGACAAAGAGACCCAACCTATATTCAGTGCCGTCACAGAGGGACGAGGGCCTTTGTAGTGAACAAACACTGGGCTGACGTTGACTGAAAATTCTCAGGTTGCTGTCAAATACTCTACATTCTCAGCCATTGTCACCATGCCAACAAGTAATTCAACATACCTCACAGTTCCATCTTAAAGGGCCCTTTTCAATGTGAGTTAGCCATGGGTTGTTAATATATATTACATAACCTGAAGAACTAGAAGAATGTACACACATCCAACCACAGGTTGGGTGGATACAGGTGCAGAACAAAATCAGCCACTTACAGAAGGAAAGAACTATACACACACTGGATTATATTTCCATCATCGTTATTGCTGTGATTTTCCGACCAGCACGGTCTCGTGCAATAGATTATGGGAGCATTATGTGGACAGTTTTGCCTTCCGTTATTACATAACAAGAGAGTAATGTGACCCTTGCCGTTAATCTATTTGTATGTTTCTCTCTCTTTGTCCATTGCCTCCTGTTTTTTCCGGGTGTGCTTCGTAGCTACTAGCAGGGCACACATTAGATTAGATTCAATAATAGTGATTCATTTGGGTCAGGAGTTCCATCTCACCAACACCAGATTATCTAACTAACAAAACACAGAAACAGAGATGCAAAAAATATTATAATGTCTATATTATTATTACAAGGTGAAGCTACACTCTATTTCGAAACTAAAGTGACAGATATGTGTTGTCACTTTACCGTCTCCTTTTCTATATTTCTGAAATAACTGATTTAATGTCGTATCCATAAGGAAATCTTGTAATACAGCTTGTAATACAATAAAGACCTACAAAGTGAAAGTGTACACTTTAACAGTCTTAATAGGTTTAAGAGTCTTGTCTATAGTCTCCATTGTAAAAGGTTTGAAGATCAGGGTTTCTTTTGGCTCAGAAGAGTTACTTAGGTTAGTCACATGAACGTATCTCTGCTAAATAGCAGTGAAAGGCCTGTAATGCAGAATTGCAGAGAAACCATGGCATTCCTGTCCAACTCCACTGTGCGTGCGTGTGTGTGTGTGTGTGTGTGTGTGTGTGTGTGTGTGTGTGTGTGTGTGTGTGTGTGTGTGTGTGTGTGTGTGTGTGTGTGTGTGTGTGTGTGTGTGTGTGTGTGTGTGTGTGTGTGTGTGTGTGTGTGTGTGTGTGTTGGAGAGTGTGCGTGCTTGTGTGGCTGAGGATGTGTGTTTGTGTTTGGTAGAACACGGCGTAAACCAGCTCAACCAGTGCGCCATGTGACCCTCCGCGTGTGTGTGTGCGTGTGTGTGTATATGCGCGCACATGCGTTAGAAATACAAGATGTGTGTGGTTGCTTCATGTACTTCCTTTCAGTCCCTTATAGGAACAGACACATTTAAATTTGTTCTGTTACTGATAATGTAGATTGAAAATTATGTTATACAACATAACGCTGCATTATTATTACTAGTCCTTACCCGTTCTGAATATATGAACAGCAAATATATATAGTAAATATATATATATATATATATATATATTAGTGGTCCATGACATGAAAATGTTTGAGAACCACTGCTCTAAAACAACATTGGACAATGATGTTTGACAGTCAGCAATATTGTTGCTTATTCTAGATTTATTTTCGGATTTTCTGACTTTATCTGACCTGTTTTTTATAGACCTGGTTGCTTGTTTCCCTCTCAGTCAATGTGGCAACCCTGGTCATTGCCGTGTTGATAATGTAGCTTAGCACACAACAGCTAGGAGGATGTAGCAGCCTGCTGGCGTCATGTTTAAAAGTATTTTGCGCAATTTATGTCCCCGAATGTATGGATATGAACTTATGGCTCCATCGCTGCCTCTTTCTTTAGTAGAAGTAGAAATTTAACGTGTTGCTGACTGTTTACCGTCCGCGCGCGCGTGCGCACACACACACACACACACCGCCTCCTGGCCTGAGGGGGTTGGAAATATCCCGGTCACTGTGAAGGCCGTAGTACTGTAAATATGACATGAATATGAATGCAAAGTAGTGGTCCATGTGTGGACAGGCTAGCTGTCGCTGCTGTGCATGGTGAGATGTGTGCAAACCGTGTAGTTTAGCAGGAGAAGACGACCAAAGGATGCAACACACACACACACACACACACACACACACAGTCAGTGGCGCCAAATTGTATAGGGCACATTTTGTTGTGTTGCGGCGGTAGCTAGAGGAAGCATGCCAGTGGGGTAACGGTGAGAACGGTGGCCTGTGATGCAGGTGTCGCTAAGGGACGGAGGTGCGAGGTTAATTCACTAATAAATTCATTATTAATCATTAATGTGTCAAATGGGAAAAAGGGCTCCGTTAAGACCTCCATATAATTATGGTCCATGCCTGTGTGAAAAGTGGGAGTGATTAGTGCAGTTAATGATGAGATAACGCGCTGTCAGTGACATTCAGACATTCAGACATTGTTAGAATTATTAGATAGATACTATATCTTTGATCTTTGTTAACATAAAAAGACCACTAGATGAACACTCTTCTGTTGAAACACCAGGCCTGACTTGCTAACGACCACAGCTAAATATAGGTTTGATACAGAATTGGTCCTGCAATCTGCCAGTCACGTCTCCGTCACATTCGTGACTCATATCACACTGCCCTCATTTGCACTGCTCACATACTGTACATAATGGCTGCCTCCCATCCACAATGTGGACAATATCCTCTGTTTACCTTTATTCTTCGAAGCTAAAGACTGTCAAACTAAAAACTGTAATGTTTTATCTGTTCAGAACCAAAGACAGCATGTACCATGCTCTGACCTATGAACTGTAATGTTTTATCTGTTCAGAACCAAAGACAGCATGTACCATGCTCTGACCTATGCCACCATCCTGGAGATGCAGGCCATGATGACCTTCGACCCTGAACACATCCTGGCGGCTGGGAACACCATGAAGGAGGCCCAGGCTGTATGTCAGAGGTGAGGCTTCTACTTCACTATGTTTTACTTCATCATCATATCAGCTGAAGTCTCAGTGAAGACAGTCACATCCAGGACTCCATCCTTTACTTTTTCATGTCTTGTCAAGGACCTCCAAATTGACACTAATTAGCCCGCAGACCCCCATTTTAAAAGATATGCCAAGGACATGAGAGAAGATTTTTACGCCTCTAGCACTGATTCTCAACCCGTTTAATTTCAAGGACCCCCCAGTTTGACATGCATTAGGCTACGGTCCCCCATTTAATGGCATTTCTATCTCTGAGACCTTTATATTGTAAAATCAATGTTAATTTAAATTAACTCTGAGAGTGTACAAATGGAACCGGTCCATTTGGTTCCATTGGTCCATTTGGTTTCAAACTATCATTTAGCTGGGGACCCCCTGGAACTCCAACACCGTTGCAGGTGAAGGCGCACTCTACTCAGGGTAGTCAAGTAGAGTCTCTGTAGCCGATGGGTGCAGATTCTTGAAGATCAATGGAAAAAGGGGAATATCTGCACTCTCTTGATTAGCCCATTTTGACCTGAGATCAGATTCTAAAAATGTCTTCTACATCCTGACAGTCGATTTATCAAAAATATTGATGTATATTTTTCAATAGCTAAAGCATAACATAAAGCATAACATAATGCTAACACCAAAAGGGGTTCCCGCCCAGAATGGTTAATAAAGTTTGAGTTTCTTTATTTCATTCACATCACAAGCAGCATGAGCATGAACGAACGCGTTTCGGCATGCAGACCCCCTGGAACTCCCTCAAGGACCCCTGGGGGTCCCCGGACCTCACTTTTGGAACCACCTTTAGCCTTTACTACGTCATGTTGATGTGTTCTTGTTCACTAAACCTTTGCTGGCTCGTTCATTGTGACTCTGGACAGGAGTGTCAGAAGATATTCAACCACAGAAAACGGCTTAAAGACTTACAAAGAGCTTACAATCCACAAGATTAATGTTGTTGCTGTTGGGCAGAAACCTCCTATGTCCATATTTTAAATTTAATTTTAAATTAACACCCTACGTACTGCAGGGGCATTCAGAACATGTATACCGTACATTGTTGTTAGCGTGAATGAAAACATAGGCGCCCCACTGAAAGCGGAGGGCTGGTCGGCGCCACCAGAGGCAAATTCAAATGGAAACAAACAACAGAGGGCGCTGTTTTTGGGTTCCTAGATTTACTCTGGGGGGTGTGTGTGTGTGTGTGTGTGTGTGTGTGTATGTATATACATATATATATATATATATATATATATATATATATATTGTCTACTGGACTGTCCACTATAGCTCACTAGTCACTGCTGTTATTTACTTGATCACAATGCTGTGGTTTTGTTCTCATAGCACAACATTGTATCTCATACCTCTAATCCCACAGACAAATTGTCCCTTGCACTTAAAGAAAAAAGTCTCTCTGGATAAGAACGAATGCTAAATGACTAAACCGTGAAATGCAATCTTCTCTCCATCCCATCTCATTGACCAATGGAATTTCAGAACCAAGCGTTGCAGCCAGTTCTGGAGTCATTGTGTGAAAATGTCTCTGTGAGCCACATCCACCACGCCTGTTCCCACAAAGCTATAAAACTGATATTAGGTCCCATGGGATGTAAAAACAGTACATAGTTCTTTTAGACTAGAGTAGGTCAGACTGGGAGTAATTATCTGTGCAACAATGGAGCTACTGTTACAGCATAGACCAAAAAGATTCAAAGACTTCACACTCTTCAGCCTTCAACGTATTTATTACTGTTCTCAAGTAGGCCTTAAAGTTATGATGGAAATGGAATACATCTAAAAACCTTTCACTATACATACGTCATTGTATTGACATTGGACTCCATGAGCTCCTCCACCCATCCATCCTTTTAACCAGGATGCACACATACAAATCCTCTTCTGGTGAGCCTCAATGTTACTGAATTGCACTTCTGACTGAAATGTTGGAGGTTTGACCCCTGGGGAAAGTTTTACATATATTGTATATGTATACACATACACATACACGTGTGTGTGTGTGTGTGTGTGTGTGTGTGTGTGTGTGTGTGTGTGTGTGTGTGTGTGTGTGTGTGTGTGTGTGTGTGTGTGTGTGTGTGTGTGTGTGTGTGTGTGTGTGTGTGTGTGTGTGTGTGTGTGTGTGTGTGTGTGTGTGTGTGTGTGTGTGTGTGTGTGTGTGTGTGTGCGGCGTTTCATTCAAGTAACTCCCATAACCATTTCATTTCAACTAGCTATAGCTCAATGGCGTGCTGCATTAAACACAGGGGCTTTTGCGGATTTCAAGGCATATCTGGAAGTGTACAGATGGATCATTTAAATGAAAAAATAAATAAATAATAATATATAGCTAATATTATATAATAATATTACTGCATCCATTTCACATTGCAACTAGCATCACTTAACAGCTCTTTAGCCTGTGATTTCACAGTCTCTGCAGCTCTACACAGTGCTAAGGCTTTCTCATCATACATTCCTCATGAAACTGAGGTTAGGAATAACTAGCTTTATGCATCATTTTACTGAGGTTAAGGTTAGGATAACTAGCTTTAGGCATCATTTTACTGAGGTTAAGGTTAGGATAACTAGCTTTAGGCATCATTTTACTGAGGTTAAGGTTAGGATAACTAGCTTTAGGCATAATTTTACTGAGGTTAAGGTTAGGATAACTAGCTTTAGGCATCATTTTACTGAGGTTAAGGTTAGGATAACTAGCTTTAGGCATAATTTTACTGAGGTTAAGGTTAGGATAACTAGCTTTAGGCATCATTTTACTGAGGTTAAGGTTAGGATAACTAGCTTTAGGCATCATTTTACTGAGGTTAAGGTTGGAATAACTAGCTTTAGGCATCATTTTACTGAGGTTAAGGTAGGAATAACTAGCTTTAGGCATCATTTTACTGTATTATATTATGTATTATAGGGTATACTATTATAGGTTATACTATAATAGCTTAATGCTTGGCAGGCAAACAGCAGAGCATCTGTATTCAGTTATCATTACCTGTATAAATAAAGCTGATCCTTAGTCAGCACAGAGGAGCAGCTTCTTACCACAGCAAGACTCAGCATGTTGGACTGAGTTTCTGCAGATGAACAAAAATAACCATATGCAATTACAATATTATGCAATGCTGTTTAAAAGTTACTGAACGATTTCCATTGAACAAAGGCAGGGAAGTAGATGTTCATGTGTAATGTGTGTGTGTGTGTGTGTGTGTGTGTGTGTGTGTGTGTGTGTGTGTGTGTGTGTGTGTGTGTGTGTGTGTGTGTGTGTGTGTGTGTGTGTGCGCACGCGTGCGTGTTCTCTTTTAGGCACCGCAAGAAATCATCATTCACAAACTCCAAAAACTTCACAGAAGGTCAGTATAATTATACATGAATAAATAACTACATGTTAACATAATTTATCATCAACACACACCATGCTGATAGATGTCTGGCCATAATTGTATAAGCAGCATTGTCAACCTGTGCTTTATGTGCGTATTTGAATGTGTTTGTGTGCTTGTGTGAGTGTTATTAGTTGACCAGTAGTTTGAACACGTGCTTCAGGCATGCGTGTGTGTGTGTGTGTGTGTGTGTGTGTGTGGGGGGGGGGGGGTTCTGTAGCCTGCCGTAGCCCCTTGGCTGTGCCGAGCTAGTGCATTCAGGCAGTCTGACTGAAGATAACTGTGATGTAATCGTTTTCACCTCAGAGGAACTCCACGCTGAGGTTTGCTACGCTGAGTGTCTCCTGCAGAGGGCAGCACTGACCTTTCTTCAGGTCAGTACAACATACAAGACTGACAGTGAAATCTGCTTTCAAATTATTGATACCTGGTTTCTGTGTTGATAAAAACTCCTTGTTCCCTCTCTCACTCTCTTTCATACACACCAGGATGAAAACATGATCAGTTTCATCAAAGGAGGAATCAAAGTGAGGAATAGCTATCAGACATACAAGTAAGAATCTTCATTCATTAATTCAATTTCAAATCATATTCCTTAGCAGCATATTATTATAACTGCTGGCCGAGTGCAGTCTGCTTACTGAGTGCACTCACTCTGAATTTGGGCAAAAGCTAAACACTAAAGTGAAATGTATGACAATGATGCCGCTCCCTCATTTTCTCCCGTTGACTCTTCTATCTCCCACTTTGACCTCTTCACCTCCTTCAACTTCATGTTACTTCCTCTGTCTGGTGGCTTTATCGTCATCTCACAGAGAGCTTCATACGGTCCTCCAGTCACCTGCCTACACTCAAGGTGTCAACCACTGCCATTTTGAGGGTGGAGTTAAGCTGGGAGTTGGAGCTTTCAATCTGGTGAGGAGAGGACTAAAGTACTTCATGGTGGCAAGCAGGCCTGGGTTGCTAACTCAATCTGAGTGTATTAAGTTTCTTTGAGTATCATATAAATTGTGTTTACTGCATCAGGACAGTACAGAGTCAGGGAAGTTGGCAGTCATAAGAGTACTTTCAAGTTTCAATTGACTTTCGCATGTTTCTGTGATTGTCTTATCTTTCTGGTACTTATTATATTGCCCACCTGCCAAGTATTTGTGCACGTTTATACCAACCTTAAAATATTTGCATAATTCTACAGTACATATTTTAATGGGTATTTCCCTTTAAAACATTCCGGGGCTCATTTTAACTTCTGGATTTTGTGTGCATTGGAGATTTTCCAAAAAGAATCAATAATAATGAAAGGACTGTTATATTATTCAAAGGCTAGGATTAGGACCCGCTGCAGTGGTGTCCGATTAGAACTTAAACCAGGATGTCTTTTGGATTGGTGGTGCAACGTAGGTGTGAGGGCCGCACTCTAGATCCGAACCTCTATAGTTAAAAATAAAACCCGTAAAAACAATGTATCAAAACATTCCGATATCAGTCCCAGGGACAAATTAGCCATTGGGCCAGTGGGGCCGTGGCCTAGGGGCCCTTGGCTATCAGGGGCCCTTTGGGGAAATTGGACAGTGAGGTACTAGGTTTGACGCCCTGAAAAGGGCTTCTGGGGCCCTTCATTGGCTGATTTTGTTAGATTTAGGTTAAAAATATGATAAAACACGAAAATGTTATGGGGGCCCTGCAAATATTACCGGCCCAGGGGCCCTCATGGGGTTAATCCGTCCCTGATCAGTCCTCAAAGTTGAATGGACCATGAGGGGTTCATGTCTGATCAAATGAATATGAAATATCTATTGAATCAAGCAACTTACTGACTGAATGTGGTGCACACAAAATCCAGAGTAGAAAATCCCCTTCAAATTCATTGTATAATGAGATTATTCTGGGGGAACACTTAGAAGATCCAAAGGAGATGCACATTTTACACATAGTTGTAGTACTGTTTATACTGCATAACAAATGCTTAATAATAATAATAATTATTATTATTATTATGTGTGTGTTATTATAGCCTTGAAAACCAATAATCAACACAATCAACAATCAGAGAAGCCTAAGTCTGATTGTATCATTAATGTCCTGGTTCCCTCGTCTCTTTGTCTTCCTGTAGATGATCTCCATGTTGCCCACCCGGACACTGAGGCTGCTGGAGTTTGTAGGCTTCTCTGGTAACAAGGTGAGTTCTCCTGACAACCTGCTAATTGTTGATGCAGCAGGGAGCATCGCTGTAGCAGAGCTGACTAAGTATGATGCTGTTGCCTGTAGAAAATAGCCGATCTACAAGCTCACGAGTCACGACGCATCGTGAGTTTGTTGATCAGCTATTCTTGGCATGCGGACTGTTGTGCAAGGGAGGGAGTATAACTGTGTGTGTGTGTGTGTGTGTGTGTGTGTGTGTGTGTGTGTGTGTGTGTGTGTGTGTGTGTGTGTGTGTGTGTGTGTGTGTGTGTGTGTGTGTGTGTGTGTGTGTGTGTGTGTGTGTGTGTGTGTGTGTGTGTGTGTGTGCTTGTGTTCAAACAGGATTTTGGTCTCCAACATCTTCAGGAGGGTTCAGCAGACACCACATTCAGGTCCTTCCTGTGTAATATGCTGTTGCTCTGCTATCACACCTTCATGAGCTTCATACTCGGTAAGGAAGGGCATACACTTCATTGTGCTTAAACATGCAAATGTTTTTATTTATTTTATTCTTTCATTTATTTTTAATAGTTAAATGTATGCTCTGGGGTTTACTCTATGTCTTTCACAGGCACTGGTGAGGGTGACGTCCAGGATGCAGAAAAACTACTAGAGCCGTATCTCAAAAAGTATCCCAAGGTGTGCCAACATCAAACACTGACATTTAAAAGTTAGCCGCAAAAAAGCTGCGATGTGTCGTGTCTCTAAACATACTGTTTGTTTTTTGTTTCCCAGGGTTCCATCTTCTTATTCTTCGCTGGTCGAATAGAGGTGATCAAAGGAAACCTAGATGCTGTGAGTTCCAAACATTTCCCACATTCCCTATTTAATCCATTTTGGGGCGGGAACCCCTTTTGGTGTTAGCATTATGTTATGCTTTAGCTATTGAAAAATAGCAGATCTACAAGCTTATAGCTTGTAGGTCTTGTATTTTTGAAAAATTGAAGAACCACTGACATAGAAACATAGCTTTTTCAGAAAACTGTCAGGATGTAGACATTTTTTAAATCTGATCTCAGGTCAAAATTGGTTAATCACTCTAGGATTTGTTGTTATTTATGAGTAACAGCAATAACAGTATATCTCTGTGTGTGTTTATGCTGTGCCTCAGGCTGTTACACGTTTTGAAGAATGCTGTGAGGCTCAGCAGCAGTGGAAGCAGTTCCACCACATGTGTTACTGGGAACTGATGTGGTGCTTCACATACAAGAGGCACTGGAAGATGGCTTACTTCTACGCTGACCTGCTCAGCAAGGAGAACTCGTGGTCCAAGGTAAGGCTTGGAGGGGATGCATGCTTTTTCCATATCTCTGCTGTTGGGGAGAAACTACCTTTTTTTTAAACAATGCAATATTGCCTCATCAAAGTTGGTATTGTGACTTTATATATTGTCAATTACTTGCATGAGAGGGGGAGAGGTGGTGGAGTTAGCTGCTTTAGCAGACAGTTTGAGGGTTTGTAAGAGGTTTTGTCCGAAGCGCTTTTTTATACTTTTCATTGGTTCAATATTTTGTAACCAACACACAGACGTAAAGGGTGTTCAATGGCCAGGTTTCCCTGGCCATTGAACGTGTGCAGCACATGCGCATGCACACATGCCCAGAAGGCTGCACGTAGAAGGTAATCAGTTTCCCTGAAGCCTTACGTAAGGTGCACCCAATTAGGCATTATGACTGGCTTTGGTAAACACCAACATGCGTAGATTCTCCAGAGCACAGCCTGACGTGTCTCATTAACTGGCTTCGGGAAATGGCCTACTGTCAGATGTCCATGCATGCAAGCAGTCCTAAGTTTGGATTCATGAATTAAATATGTAGAGTCAAGGTGATGTCTCATGTCGGCAATAAATGTAGGCATATATGAAAACACTATAGTGTAGAGGAGAAGTAGACCGCACACTGTTTCGTAGCTACCACAGTGCTACTGCTACGTAACAGTGTGCGGTCTACTTCTCCTTCTCCTGTACGTATCTTTTTGTTCAGCACCTGAAAGTTTTTTAGCGATGTGCGTACTTTCCTTTGAAATCCGTTTCTAACACTAAAGTGTGTGTCCCAATTATGCAGTAAGTAAATTAAATAGAATAACATAGGATTGTGGGTATAGGCTTACATAATATTAAAGAGGTTAATTATAATTAGCGCATCTCAGTCTCTCTCTCTCAATAGAAACTGATAGTCACTCGACTATGCTCTCTCGAATTTTGGGGGAGAGAGAGATGGAGAGAGAGAGAGAGAGAGAGAGAGAGAGAGAGAGAGAGAGAGAGACAGAGAGAGAGAGAGAGAAAGGCACCGCTGATGAGAGAGAGTGGGGAGAGAGAGAAAGTGAAGAGAGCGAAATTGAGAGGTGGGAAGAAAAAGAGAATTAGGTGAAGTGAGAGAATGAGAGAGAGAGAGGTGAATAGAGAGGAAAAAATATGGTGTTTGGGCAGCACAAGTCACTATAAAAAAAGAACAAGCTAGATATAATATTTCAACAAGATGTCTTGGGGCAAAAGCAAGGGTATGTGCAGGCAGTTCCCAATACAATAGGCTTAAAGCTAGTTGTCAGCATTATTTTATTGCAGATCTGACTGCCCTGGCCGGTAGGTCTACACAGCGCAGCACCACACTTAATTTGCAAGCCCTTATAAGGAAAGTTACATGAAACGTTTGGTTAAGTCTGGCATGTAAGGGACTTGTCGTGGAAGTCTGCACGTAAACTCGCTGCACATGTTCTCTATGGGAAACCTGGCCAATAGCATTGATTTATGGAAAAAAAATCAAAAACCTCAAAAATGGAGTTAGTTGGTTTCCTCCAACAGCGACGAATGTTCTCGAATGTTAATGTCAAGGATGACATTTGTAAAAAACCTGTAATATCCCAATGCGTTATGTGTGTCGACACGCAAATTGGGAACATATTGGGAAGTATTATATCAGATATCTTTCTCACAACAGAACCATAGGATTCACTTGTTAATTTGTCGCTATGCTTCATACTGGATAATTGTAGTGTTTGTAGCCTCTTGCCTGCTTTTATGAAGATTAAAAATAAAACTGCAGAAGTAACATATTTTTTTCCCTTCTCTCTCAGGCAACCTATGCGTATATGAAAGGCGCCTACCTCAGCATGCTGACTAAGGATGACTGCCTAACGTTCGGGGAGACTGAACTTACTCTGTTTAGGTACGAAGAGAAACATGAAACAGATCATGATGTGCAGTAACCACAGTGAAACAGGGATGAATCACTGTATTTTATATCGAGACTTGAGTCATTCCGAGTTAAGGGTAGTATGAGTACTGCAGAGATGAGATATGAAGGATGACGTCTGTTCTATCAAAACGTAAATAATTTACCTGCAGTGCTGCTCAAGACCAAATGTCACCTCAAATGCTGCCATAATTTGATGGTTAATGCTACAATAATCCCAGTGTCACTGAGTGTCTCCCTGTATTTAATATACCATATTCACTTTGGCCGGGATGTGGTTTCCCATCTCCCGAGTATGATGTAAGAACAAAACAAGTGAATATGATCAATAAATTGCATCATATTATCTATTCCCAGGCAGGTCCCAGGACTAAAGCAGAAAATAGCAGGGAAGTCTTTGCCAACAGAGAAGTTTGCTATCAGGAAAGCTCGGCGTTACCTAGCAGATAACCCCATTCCTCTTCCCGCTCCTCCTCTGGTGAGTTATGTTCTGTGATTGGCTGGCTGCCATGTCATACTACTGTGCAATCAATGACATTACAGTAATACTGCTCTATTTCAGTGGTTCTCAACCTTTTTATACCAAGTACCACCTCAGAAAATATCTGGTTCTCCAAGTACCACCGTAATAACTGATGTTAAAATACAGGAGCGTAGCGTCCCATCCTGTCCCAAGCTATGCACACTGTGCACTGTGCATTGCACAGCACTGCTGCTCTGACAAAACTCTGTCTAATCAGCACAACTGATGATATTTCTAATGTGATCAATCTGTTCTCAAATATTCTATTAACAGCTAGGTGTGCTGTCATGCTCATTTCAGCACGGCTGGAGAACCTATTTCAACTAATTGCTCGGTCAGAAGAACTACCTGTAGTAAAATAAATATTTCATTACACTCTTGTCTTGGGCGACTCCTCTGCGTACCGCCAGAGGTGGTCTCAAGTACCACCAGTGGTACACGTACCACAGTGACCACAGAATCACTGCTCTATTTAATAAAGTAATACAGTGTATTATATAATTGTGTCATTGGTTAAACAGGTTGTGTTTTCTATCATGTAAATGTAGGCTACTTCAAAACTCTTCAAAGTCGCTGGAAGGATGATGTAGAGTGGATTGTGTTCTCTGGTTGAGAATACATTTCACTGAGAACAAAATCAAATATCATAATATTTTAACCAAATACCATAATATCAATATTGAGATGATTAAATTGAAATGTGATAATATATCTATTTTATAAATTATATATTATATTATATATTAATTATCTATAATAATGGTCAAAATGGCAAAAATAGCTGGTTTAAAAGCTCACGATGTGTCACGTGTGTCATTTGTCAGCTTGTAGATCGGCTATTTTGCCATTTGTGACAATTTGTGACAATTTTTTTAAGTAAGCCATATGTGCTTAAAGGACAACTTTAGTTTTTTTCAACCAAGATTCATGTTTTAGGTTGTTATTAGAGAAAGTAAAAGATTAGTGTTATTTCTTTTTCATTTGCTGTTTTCTTTCGTTTTAGGGATTTTAGCTGTGAAGGTAGCCTACTGGGGGGAAGCCCAGTAGGCTAGTAGGCCCAGTATGTCATTTTGACACATTCAGTAGATCTTGTGATCTTTTGTTGCCAGATGTAATTTCCTGGGGTTTATTAGGACTATAGTAAATAATTAAAAAAGAAATCGCTATAAAATGTTGTAAAAAAATACATATATAGCCCCATGCTCGAATGCCCCCGCCCCCCTGTCAAAAACAGCTAAAATCCCTAAAACGAAAGAAAGCAGCAAATGAAAAAGAAATCACACTCATCTTTTACTTTCTCTAATAACAACCTAAAACATGAACCTTGGTTGAACCTTGCCACGTACACACACAATATTGTGATGTGCATTGCCTAGCCCTCGTTTAGATTGATACAATACAGATTATTGTTATTAATTAATGTGTGTGTGTGTGTGTGTGTGTGTGTGTGTGTGTGTGTGTGTGTGTGTGTGTGTGTGTGTGTGTGTGTGTGTGTGTGTGTGTGTGCGTGTGCGTGTGCGTGTGCGTGTGTGTGTGTGCATGTACATGTACATGTACATGTTTACAGGAGATGATGTACATCTGGAATGGCTATACAGTCATTGGGAAACACAAGGACCTGACTGAGGGCATGCTGAAAACCCTGGACGAGGCACAGGCCAAACTTGACTGCAATCCAAGTAATGAAAAACATTTCTTTTCAGTAGACAGTTCATGTGAGCATGAATCTAATGTAAACTGATTCAAACTTCTGTTATATTGTTACTGTTGGGCAGAAAACTTGTATACATGTCCAAAACTGTTAATTTTCAGGAAATGGAAATATGTTCCAGTGAATTCAATTCAGTTATTATTTTGTCCCAATCTTTGATTAATACTTTCTTTTGGTTAAATATTTATAAAACCCACATACAGACTTTTAAGTTGTTTCAACCTAACTTTTTGCAATTTGTCAAACATTTTGTGAGCTTGTAGATCGTCTGTTTTCTCTATTTTTTTTTAAATAAAATATAAAAATAGGGCATTCATTTATGGAAAACAAAAGGTTTCTGCCTGACAGCGACGACATATTCATGCTGCTACAGTATGTTGACACATTTTGTTCTATATATGAATATCCAAGGCTATTATGTCGATTCAATAGTATAGTAACTTACTGTAACAACAACAACTATACAGCAGCCTGAGTGAGTTGTGTTTGTTGTTATCAGGGACCGAGTTCACCATAGATGACCAGTGTCTGGTGAGTCTGCTGAGGGGACTGTGTCTCAAGCAGCTGGGGCACCTGGAGGAAGCTGAACATTATTTTACCCTTGTCCTCTGCAAGTAAGTCTCCCTCTCTCTCACACACATGCACACACACACACACACACACACACACACACACACACACACACACACACACACACACACACACACACACACACACACACACACACACACACACACACACACACGAGATGTACACAAGCAAAGCCAAGAACAACACAGGTACATAAGTGCACACCATAACAAGTAGAGGGCATAGCTCCTTATAATTTCTACTCTTGTTTGACATTGCTCCTTCCAGTGAAGGCCAGATAAAGTATGACCACTACCTGGTTCCTAATGCTCTGCTTGAGCATGGCCTGCTGTGTCTGGAACAAGGACGGATCGATGAAGCTATCAAACTCCTGGAGTCAGCCAAGTAAGTGTCACTCACAAGTTACGGAAAATATGCTTTTTGAAGTGCAAACAAATATGATGTTGTGTGTATGTTGAACTGCCAATGTTTCAGCTGCTAAGACACAATTATCTTTTTTTCAAGGTTGAAAATCTTCTAAGTACTGTAGGTGAACACCATTGGATGTTTCATGGTGTTGTACTTACTACATAATCAGTTGTCTAGTGATAGTCTTTCCACTCCCTCCCCACTGCTAATCTACCACGATCAAAAACCTTCAGTAAACAGAGAAGGTGTTAGGGGCAAGTCACTCTGCAAACTAAACAAATACTGACTACACTGTGTACTTGAATGTCCTTAACAAGGATACGTCACTTTCACATTTGAATTGTGACATTATACAAAAGTGTTAATTGATGTATCGCAAATGTACTTCCTTACAGGCAAAATTACAAAAACTACTCCATGGAATCCCGGACACACTTCCGAATCCAGGCTGCTCTGCACAAGGCCAGGGACAAAGCAGAGAACGGGATCCACGTGCCTGCCACTCCTTAACGGCCACGGACAGTACATCAGACCAGACTCATCCTCGTCCTGCCATCCCACAATGTAGCGCAGGGATGAGGGGGTGGGCCAGACAGAGCCAGATTACCAAACAACCCTGCTAACAAATCACTTGGATACTATAACGCAGAGGTTCATTTTCCTTTCCCCTTGTGGCCCTCCAGACCCAACTTTAAAAAACACTGCTATAGCCAACCAGCAACAACCAGTGCTCAACTGGCCAACAGGTCCCCTTCCTTTTTTTCAGTATGAATCGGCAATAATAATAAGAATGTACTTGAATATGGCGTAACACAGACATGTGACATAATAACATGACATCATATACAACAATGCGATACAATACAATATAACATAACCTACTGCAACTGCACCGTTCACAACATGACCTCTGTTCTGACCTCTCATTGAATGGTTTACTGAGTTTTATTTTTACTCTTTGTTTGTAGTTTTTGATAAAGCTATGTGGCCAAATATGGTAGGACTTGTTATGTCTTATCTTTACTGTATTTATGTTACATAATTCTAGTTGTGTTTTACTTTATTCAGTGATTAATCTTGTTCCCTTAGGCTTTTCATAATTTCCCTTTCACTGAACCATGTTCACATTCACACACGCACGCACACACATACGCACGCGTGCACGCACACACACACACACACACACACACACACACACACACACACACACACACACACACACACCTTATAATGTGAAATAGTTGTTATGTCAATGTGACATAATAATGATTGTTCCAGCCACTATATTTCGTATTATATTCACTGTCCTAAGCGCAGGCTTCATGCATGGGGCTATGTAAGTTAGCAACCATGCAAACTCCCCTGAGTAAAAAAGAAAAAAGGTCCATATGACATAGAGTGGGTGATATTTTTGTGTCTTTATTTATTAACGACAAATGGCCTTTTACAAAATTGTCCTGTTTTAAGAGGACAGCTGAACGTGTCTTTCAGGAAAGCAGACTCCCTCCTTTTCTCCTACTGGTGTGTGAGACAGACTCCAGCAGTACTTTTCTCTTACTGGTGTGTGGGACAGACTCCAGCAGTACTTGAGTTTGAACAAACAGGCCATTCAGGCAGATGCGGAAGGCCGGCTTGCTTTTCTGCCTGTTGCATAGTTAGTGGAGAAGCACTGAATGACAACCACTAAGGTCTTCCTCTTCCTGCTTTATAGAACCTAGTACAGCTCCTATATCAGCAATGCTTTACTAGAACCACCTATAGAAGGACTTGTATGTCATACTTATGTGTATAATACTATGCTGTATATGAGCAATGTTTATTTGTAATGATGATAAAACAAAATGAGATTGCCTTTTGTTGTTTGTTAGGTTTATTTGCTGTCAGGTGTCCTTGCAGCAGCAGTATCTGAAATCCAAGATCTAATATCATGTCTCAAATGTTTGGTTTAGAGCGCTGGTGATTCATTCATGACTATAGTAAGGCTTGGGATTGAGGCGATTGACTGAGAGTCAATGTAGTATTTTATTGTAAATGGTGGAGGAAATGTGTGCTTTACATAATAATGTGATCTGGAGCATTAGCAAATCAAATATTTTCTGATGATATTCTATTCAGCTTTTGTTTTGTTTTTCTTTTACTGATATAAAGAAATTCCAATCAAATGTAGTGGCACTGTGATGTTTCTGGTGGATATATTATATTCTATGTCTACGGGCCTTTATGGCTACAACTGAGCGGAATGACATTCCTGTACATATTGAATGATTGTGTATTTTGTAATTTAAGATTAAGTAATCAAATTCATCCCTCTTGTGTTGTCTTGTGTGGTTTCCGACCTACAGTATCATTTTCACCACAACTGGTTGCACAAAATGCACTACCACGTCATTATGTTTACAGTATACATGGGCAGAGATGGGCTTATCTGTTCTATAAGTTCTTATCACAATTCACTGGAAGAAAACACTAAACATTATTGACAAGCAAGCCAGTGCAACCAGTAACAATTGAATGTGTCATATGTTATTGGTTATTCCGTCATAATTGGTGACGTTAGAGGCATATCAGTCACTGGAATAGCAGGAACAATTAAAACAAGGGTATAATAACGCCTAAAGAACAATATGTCATGATATGTTATTGATTATTCCATCATAATTGACGATAACAGAGACCTGTCAGTCACTGGAATAGACAGTTCCAAATATACATGGCTTGGTCGTAGCTGTGTTTATGTTTTTACCAAACGACAATGTGAGCAGCGACGTAATTGGTGCTCGATGAGGGCTTCCTCGCGACGAAGAAATGCGATTGGTCCGTGTGATAGTGGGCGGGGTTTCGTGTTGCTACATCAGCCCTCCGCCGTTCTTCGGGAGATGGAAACTGGAAAGTCCCTGCAAGGGGGGTCTTCAATAAATAAAACGGCAACTACATTTGTCATTCCAAGTGATAAATATCAATATTTTCGCCACTTTACAGCCTCGAGGGGCATACGTTTTTGCACACGTGTCTCGGCCGTCGTTTGAACGTGCGAGTAAAAGTGTTATACGGATGCTAGCCAGCGTTAGCAGCCTAGCTCTTTGTGTAGCTAGCTGGTAGCTGAAGGAGGATGTTTTGTTTTTGTTGAACTGAACCGAAGCTCGTTTCTGTCGCCGTGGACGGATAGAAAAGAGAAAACGACACACTAGATTATCGTGGCAATTGGCATCATCGTACACGTTCACTGAAATATCAGTGAAATAAGTGGCCTGTAGAATCTGTACTCTGTAGGAAAGCGACACCCCGGAGAGAGCTTGTAGAGAGTTTGAACAAGAGGACGGAGAAAGATGGGAAACTGTCTGAAATCTCCGACCTCCGATGATATTTCATTACTTCACGAGTCTCAGTCGGACCGGGCCAGCTACGGGGACGGGGATCCCGACCTGGAGCCACCGCCCCCTTACCAGGTAACTTTGGTCAACTACCGTATGTGTTAATGTAGTGTTAATGTAACTTTGATAGTGTCCAAATGTAACCAAATAGACCATATGTCAATTTGTTTCATTTCAGAGTTGATACATTTATAACCCCTGGCCTAGACACTAGGCTGATTTGATTTGGAAGGTAGGTCTTAATCCAGCTCACATATCTGTTGGTAATCGCCTCACCTCTTGAGGTGAGAAGACCGTAGAGAGAAGACAGACATATGCTAAACTGACAACCAACAACATTCAACAATATCGTCCTATAAAAAATAAACCAGCCCATGATCTTGTTGTCTCCTACTTGCTTTTACAAGTATTGACACTAACCAATTCGTTTTTTCTGAAGGTCCTGCTTGAGTGTGTCCACTCACCACAGTCATAACACGGTTAATTCTTCATTGATATAATGGGACTAGAATTTATGTTCATAATTTATTTTGTTCAGTCTCTTCACTCTGCAAAGTGAATGTGCTGTTTTGGCCCAAGTGCTGTATACATATAATTTTACCGACCTGGAACAGAGTCTGATATTTGCTTAATGCGCTCTGTTCAAGTCAATAAAACAAGCCCACCATAGTTCTCTGTTTTGAGGGCAGTTTTGAGGAATGACAGTCACAACTTTATCAGCTGTTTGCTTCATCATTCTCCCTGGGGTAACGGCTCTTGTTTGTCTGATGTTTTTAGTTCCAGAATTAGATCATCCACAGATGACTAGGCCATAAATATTATACGATTTATATATATAGGCTATATATATATATATATATATATATATATATATATATATATATATATATATATATATATATATATATATATGTCTCCAGGCCAAACTAAGCTGCATCTGTAGATTTTAAGATAGTTTACATCTTTTTAGAGCATGGGAAACGGAATGTCAATGTAGCATCATGAGAACTCGACTATGGCTGAATCTGATATTTACAAACAAGCAGTCTTCTCCAGTAGCCTATTCTAAAAGTCCAAAAGATTCACTGGCCATCATGTGCAAACAGCATGTTGAGCTCAGTAAAGTTTATCCAGAGTTGTCTTTATGGTATTTTATTGAAAAGATGTTGCTTGAATCTATGAAAAAGTTGTGCTAATTTTTGTCCTGATATACTAGTATTGGTCTGGTACACAGATAAATGTGGTTAATAAAATGTTATTTTCTGTCAATTGTTGTTTTTTGGGGTTTTTTGCCTATTACGGTAGGTACTCACAGACCAATGGTATTTTAAGGTTACTTTAGAACATTTCCTGGTCACATAAATCTGCAGGTCATGGTTATGGGTAATTTTCATTGTTATCATTATGAATGATTGTCAGAATAAGAAGTTAAGATAATAGCTGAACCTGGGCCAGAAGTCCTTGTAATGCATTTACTTCCAGGACTTGCCCAGAGTATGTCATGTCTAGCACGCCATCAGTATGTAATTAGGCCAAACCAGTTGGCCCCTGTGCAATAGAGGGAAGATAGAAAGATAAATGTTGACGCACAAAGACCTAACCCTGCTTAAGACACAGCTTAGATTCTTCAGACGAACCCTGACTAAGCTTTCCACTATATGTTCAGAAAGTCATAACTTGTTTGCACTGACAGAAAATTGCAGGATTCCTGTTGAAGTGGTTGAAACAATGAGTTTTGTGTTCATAAAGGACTCTTTCAGACCAGCTGGGTCTTAAATCCTCTCCTGTTGGTTTAGTGACCGCAGTGGTCAGCACCTTTGGCATTCAAACCCTGGCTTAGGACTAGGCTGTCACAATTATTACATAATGAAACGGTAATCGCCTCATTGTGATCACAATTTTTGGAGATGATCACATTTATTTAGCATAACATTTGGAGATATACGAGACAGACTCTGTGCAGTCACTTTCAGTAGTAGAGCACTGCAGAGGGGATCTGTGTGTGACTGTCTGTCCAGGTGATGGTTGTTAATGCGTCAAGGAAGGCAATTATGTTTCTGCACTGTCAAATAGGTCAAAATCTATCCTAAAATGGCATCCAAGAAAGCTTTTTTAACTTTTTGTTAACTCGAGCTAGGTTCTAAACAAGAAAATATGTTTACAGTTGCTGCACAGAAATGTAGCACTTTTACATGAAACGTAATGCTACTTTTGCAAAAATGAAGTACATATGTTACATGGAGATTAGTAGCTCGGGGGGGATAAATCATTAAACAGATTTTTTGGTATCGTGAACCTAATAATATCGTGATTCGACTCATATTGTGTTGCGTTGCATGCCTAATTATCAACTCGGGCCAATTTTGTCTGCGTGTCAGTGTATTGGGTGCTTTTTTAAAGGGCACTATGTTTAAAGTGGTGCCTTTTTAGGCTGAAATTTCCAATTTCCCATACCCGGTCCAGAAATGGAGTAGACATGAAATTACACAATAAATCAGCCTACCATTCAATTGGCGCTCATGTACACACGTGCATATAATCAATCTTTTATGTTTCAAATTCTATTCTAGCTTGAACCTGTCTGTCAGTCTGGCTCTTATCAGAGTCAGACAGTGTGTTTCCTGGGATTCTATAAGTCTGGGATGAATCAGGGGAAATGGAATTCCACCATCTGGGTCTGAGCTCCTCTTTGCCTGTTTGGGGCTTGTGTGCGCCAGTGCCATTGTGTAATATCCTGGCTGAAAAACAGTGCACAGAGAGGCTTTCTGTACTAAGAGGCTTGTGCTTTTTTGAGTCATATATGGGACTGTACGGGACCAGAGTTTCCTGAAAGTAAGCATATTGGCCTAACTGTTTGATGAATGGATATTTGTGGGCTAAATGGATGGGGTCAGATGTACAAGCCCACCACTTAGGCTAGCAGACCATAAATTGGCTTGCCAAAATATTTTCAAATATGTGTCACCTTGGAAGGCTTAGAAGTGAGGTGCCTGTGACTGTGAGATAAGTCAGTGCATGTGCAGTCTGTGCACACTCACATGTGTCTGAGTTGACTGGAATGTTGTGTGAATGTTGCTTACAGACCTACACGTGTGTGTGTGTGTGTGTGTGTGTGTGTGTGTGTGTGTGTGTGTGTGTGTGTGGTGATTTGAAAGCAAGAGAAGTGCTGACTCATCACTCTGGGACTGGCTTACAAGAGATAAGGCACCCCTGCATGTTTGAGTGTACAGTGTGTTGTAGCCCCCTACAAAAGCCCCTGCCCCTGTCAGAGATGGGAGCAGTGACAGGAGTGTATTGATCACATTCAGTGTGTGGCACAAAGCCTGCCGTCAGCCTGCTTTATGACTTTAACTCTTTAACTGCAACTGTGTGTGTGCTATTGACCCCTGCAGCTGATGCTGATCGGGGTCACATTCACAGATCACACACACATTTGTGTCAAATTAGGACACACAGACACCGTTGCACCGCTCGGTTCACGGAGGTGTGATTTTTGTTCTGTGTGTGCGTGTACTTTTTGCATTGCAACCACTTCACTCGGACACCGTTTCTCTCCTTTTCAGCTTTGCTAACAATTCTGTGTTTGTGAAGACGAGGGGGGGTACTAGAGAATGATCCAAGACAAGACTCTGCGAAGCTCGAGATTAAATGATCCTTCTGAAATGTTTGGTGTCCTGAGGGTTACACACAAACATTCACAAGGGTGTGTGCCTGTGTGGTGGTGGGAAGACCATCACCAAAGCACACTGCTGAGCCTGGCTGTCAGCACTTTGCTTTGAGCCCAGCCAGCTCAGTAAAAAGAAGTGAGGGGAGAAGGTTTTCTTTAGAGGTGCTTTCTAATGAGCTGTCAAGTTTGGGCAGGGGGAGGCGAGGAGGAACAGAGGGGAGTGAGAGGTAGAGATGAAAGACGAGGATGGATTTCTGAACGGCTGAGTGTGCTTTTTGAAAAAAGGATGAGGCATTCACACTAAATCGATTTGTGCTCCACAAAGTTCCTTTAAAAGAAAAATATATAAATTTTCTCCAGATTTGTGAAAACAAAATACACAAGTCACATGCACCTGTTTTTCCTCACAAATCACAGCGTGGTGGGAAAGGAGTGCATGAACGTGTGTATCCACCTCCATTTTTACCCTTAATGAATAGATAATCTCCCACAGTTAATACCAATACCATCGTTTATACCCTATACAGATTATAGGGCAACAGATATGTTCATACTGAAATGTATTTCAGGAACTAGAGCCTGAGTTTTTATCAGAGCTGCATTAATTAATGATTGGAATTGGGCTACTATCATATCTCTGTCAATACCACACACAAATGTGGCACATCATTCTAATCTGTGCCCAGCGAGGCAGCCGACATAAAGGTATCCTTTTACCTTTTGGAGGGGATAGCTGGCTTAATTTTGGCTTGGAGGGGAAAGCTGGCTTAACTTTGACTAAGTAATGCCATTCAATAATGTGGACTTATAGTTTTTATATAATTGGCCCTACTAGTGACTGTCAGTCTGTCAGACCGTCATGTTAACCATAGAATGTGCATGCAAGCACAAGCTGTGCAATACATCGATTTTGGCTGTATATATAGGCTATACATTTTTTTAAATGTGTTGACCATATGGTGCTGACCAATGTTGGGCCCATAGCCTACATATTTTATGCAAGGTTTAGGACCATTAATTGATTCAGCATGAAGACTAAAGCATGCAAAATGCATTTACGCTTTGATCCCGACCCTGATAAGTCAGCCTGTCACTTGACTTGAGAATAGTCATAGAATATGCTCAAAGTCACGGTCAAAAGATATTATGAATTCCTACCTAAGGAATGGTCAAGAATCTCGGTACGCTCCAAATATGAGCGAATCTGGGCCGTAGAGTGTGAGTGTGATTGTTAGAGTGAGGGCATGCGTTTCTACTTTTTACACACGTTAGAGGTAAGATGTGTACGTACATTTTCGATGGGGACTTAATATACTCTGCCTGTCTGTAGCATTGACTTCCTGCCTTTACTGGATTGATGAAATAATGTGATACACACATGCTATTAACTTCACCGTCATCCCTTCCTGATGCAATAACAAACACTTCCTTTCCTGTGATGCTAATGTCCATCCTCTTTCTCCCGATTGTTGCCTTTTATGATGGTATGTTACTATGTTAATGCATGATCTATGCTGAGTGCATGCTCAGCTGTGCACTCTGCATTGTGTGCAGGTGTCTGCACTCTGCAGGTCAGTTGGAGGAGGGCTTAGTTACTGTGTGGGCCCCTAGACCGAGGGTTAAGATTTCAGTTCCTGCAAGCGCTTCAGTTTCTGGTGTACTAGTTTTGCATAAGTGCACATTAAAGCTGCTTAGGAACTTGCACAGCATTGACTGCTGCCAACAATTGGGTCACAATAATGATGGCAAATGATAATAAAAAAATAATAAAAATATTACTAAACAACTTTGGATAGCTGCTCGACACTTTAGACAGCTGACCAGACACACAGCCTGGACTCCCATAGAGTTTGCATTGCGCCTCAGTTTCCCAGAAACCCTAGCAAGCCATGTGACAGATGTTTTTCCAGTCACATCAGAATGCATCACACTCGGTCCGTTAGAAACCCTGTAAGTTTTAAAACGTATTAAAAACGTGAATTAAACAATGAAAACATAACGTGTGGAACTCGTGATTGGGAGGGAAGCTGTTCTACATCAATTAAGTTGTGTAACTTGTGAATGGGACGGAAAGTGTTAATTAACCTTGAGAAAGGATCATGGTACCTTTGTTAATAATATCAATTATTAAATAGTAATGATTGGACAAAGGACAAACAAATCTTGATGCAGCTGGTTAAAATATGAGTCATAAAACATTCACTTGTTTTACATGGGATGCCCATAAAGCAGGGGGATATCTGGGATATTGTATTCTCTCTATCTGACATGCCCTTAACACTGACAAGGGCTGCTGCAGATCATTTGGTGTCTGTCTAACTGACTAAGGTGGACGAGTGAGTGGCGGCGTGTCTGTATACCAATATCTATGCATGTCTGGGTGGAGACCAGAGCTACTGCATGCTGGTATTGAACTTGTGGGCTGAGAGTGCCCCGGTCTATCTCACCGCTTCCCCTTCTCCTTTCTCTGCATTTCCTTCACTTAGTGTTAGATGAGAGATAGCTCAACTATGTCCCCTCAGTAATCTCTCTCCTCTTGTTCTCTTAACTTCTCATCAAACCAAGTTCATCCAATGGAAGAGTTGTCTCAGACCAGCTGACACTGTGTGTTTGTTTTCTGGTCAACCTACAGTATGGTCATCTAATCATGGAACAGTTGTCTCAGCCCAGCTGACACCGTGCATACATGGAGAGAGAGAGAGTCATTATGACAAGTTAACAGAAACGCGATGCTGACAGGGACACACCCCACACACAGCACCCAAGCTACAGCTGCTACCATAGCTTTTATTCCCTGCCCTGGCCTCGCTGATGGCTGCTGTCTGTTTTTGACACAGACAAGTGGCACGGCTGTCAGGAGAATGGCAGACAGTGGGGACTGGAACAGAGGGCGGCCGTGACAAAGCTTCAGCTACTAAAACCATGCTGAGTCATGGCTTTGAATGTTGTACTACCGAAGTACCTGGCTGCTAGCTAGCCTTGGCAGTGGCACCTGTTGTGTGTATGAGCTGCAAGTATTATAGTGACCCTATTTGCAGAATGCTCTGTAGGTCTCATAGTTGGTCCCGACTCCCTCTGGATGGAAAACATGGAAACTGGAGAGATCTGTTGTCAAATGAAATTCAAAATATACTATAAAAACCATGCAAGTTTATGCACTTCAGCTATTGAACTTACTCAGCCCATAAATGGTTATGCCTGGCTGCCTATATTTGAAATGGAGCAATAAAAAGCCACATTAAGGTGGCGTGTATGCCATTTTAAAATCTAAAATGGTAGCATGCAGCCACTATACTGTCCCCAATATAATTGGTAAGCACTACTGTTTGTGCTCCTGAGTGATTCAAATACATTTTGGATGCTGGAACATGACACAAACGGCACTAATCTAACTGATTCATAATGTGTTGGTAATACAGAGGTTCTGCCGGCAGCATGCATCAACAACGACCAGCTGGGACGTCCGCGTGGAGTACAGGGAAAACGCTTGCCTCACTGCAGAGACCTGAGACCAATTCCCGGCAGTAATGCCTCCTGCTTGGCTGGGTGTGCAAACAAACAATGGGCAGTATTTGTGAGTGTGAAGGTGGCAGGGAATTTAGTCCTTGTCAACTACACTATTGACTGGTTGGTCAGTGTATCGTTTCAGCAGGGATGGGAACTGGGGGAAATGGCATGAACCTTAGTACGTACACCGTACTCTCCCCCTGGAGAAATGCCCCAGTACCAGATGAAAATAAGTGGCTAGTGGATGAGACATTTGGCCAATAGCAGGGGTTGACGGGGGCTACTGCCGTAGTACCCAAGTGGTGTGCAGTGGCTCGTGTTGCGACCATAGGTCACAGATTATTATGAACACCTGATCTTGATCTGACCTCATCAAACCCTGTACAGTGTACACTGACACGCTCCATATATGGCCAGACCTCATTAAAGCCTGTACACTCAAGACACTGCCCACGCTGCCACTCTTAGATCTCCATATATGGAGCTGACCAATTCTGACATTCCATATGTTGATCTGACCTCATCAAACCCTGTACACTCGAGACCATACAGTATATGGCCAGTACATGATTCATTCCATATGTGCACCAGCACTCGCCCAGCAGTATACCAGTCTGCTGTCATACAGGCAGATGCGTGGAAGCGGCCCTCAGGGCGTCTTGGGTACTAAATGACTATACAAACGTCAAACGGTTATGAATTATTGTTTCATTTACTATATTAGTAATTTCTCAAAATCCTATACCCTAAAACAAATATTTTTTAAACGTGGTATCCTGATTTTGGCCATGTTATAGGTAAGAGTTCTATTAACTGAATGAATTTATTTTGTTATTTCTTGTGTTGATATTTTGACTTGCCATTTCCATTCCTGCAAATGTTGATTTAACCGATCTTGATCCATTCGTTCGATCCAAACACTAAAAATAAGCCTGTATTTTGAATAATCTGTCTAGCCGTAGTGCACTTGCCACTTGGGCTGTGTCCTTGAAAAAAGCAGGGGCTCGCAACTCACTTCATAATGCTCCAGAAAACCGTGAGGTCATTGTCAAGTAAGATACTTGACAATGACCTCACGGTGCCTGCTGTGTCACTGAATAAAAGTTTTCTGGAGCATTATAAAGCGAGTTGCGAGCCCCTGGTTTTTATTACACTTTTTGGCCTTTTACATTTTAAAGGAATCTAATACTGAGCTTTATGCAAAAAAAAAAGTGTGCCAGGCTGAAGTCCTTAATGATATGAATGTTATGCTGGTATCATGGTATTGGTAGGGTTAATCAGTGCCAATATTATGAACTGACTATTGTGTGCAGTGAGTTTATATTGTGTCTCTGTCTGACTCAATACACTCGGATACTGAAACTGGTTTGGTTACACTACACTACAATAGTTCTTCATTCAAAATGACATTGCTGACAAACATGATGAGTCTTATTATTTGTCACTGTCCAAATCCGTTTCAGGTGTTGGGGGTTACCTTTTCTCAGCTCATGTGAACCAGACTCTTGTCCTAAGATAAAAACCTAGTAGCGTCCCTGTTCTGGGGCTAACATTTTGCAAGCAGATCTACAAGCTCCGGCTCGTGACACGTAAGCTAGTAGATTTGCAAAGATATTTTGTGTGTTTTGGAAACACTTTTTGTGTCATTATTACTGTTCATGTTGTCTTAAGAGATGAACATTCACTGCTATTTTCAATGAAGTCGTGACTAGAAGTGACTGTAGAAGTAACTAACTAGCCCATGTAGGTTAAAGGAAACACTGCCACCCACTGGCTCATACAATTGGTTCTATTCTATTCTAAGCCTTTTAGTCCCAAACACCTTTTTCAGTGGCAAATTCCTTCTGAAATAACATAATTATTTATCTATGCCTATCAAAATATGCTATTGTTTCACAGTCATCTAGTTTGAGTGTGACGAAGTGTTGTGTACCCTGTCATGTCGGTGTTTTAAAACGAAACACTGAGGAGCAAAGCTGTTGTGCAGACTAAAGAAAGGCCTTTTCAGATGGGAAGCAACTTCCTCTTTTTAAGAGAGGAAGTTTATTGTTAGATTCTTCTGCCCATACTGGCAAGTTCAGGATTCAGTTCATTGTGTATTTTGACTATAATTAAAGTAGACCAAAGTGAGGCATTTTGTTGTAGTTCAAAATGAAACTCTTGCTGAAGTATTTGGTGGAGAGAGGTCTGACTAGCAAGTTCTCCAAATATAACAAATCACATGGCTTATTGTTCTTCTAACCCTTTGCACATTTTTCATACAGAGGCGGGAAAAATATGCAAGGGATTTCCCACTTGTCTCAAGTACCATAATGAAATGTACACTTGCTCACTTATGTCAGCATGAATCTCATGGCAAAATGATGGAACCTAGTTGAGTTTGTGCTCAAATGTTATTTCCCTCTTGCCACTTCATGCACTTTGTTTCTATCATGTTTTGGTCTGCCCTATTTTCATAAAATACTTCATTGCCAGAATGTAATGTAGTACATCGGAATCGGAATTGATCAAGACGCTCATTTGAAATATGCTTAAGAAACGAGTTCAGTCAATTCATTGTAGCACAATTTCTCCAGTTTCTCCCTAAAATGAAACTGAAAGGAATGTATTAGGGGTGCATGACCAAAATAGTTTTGGAACCGCTGCTCTAGAGGACCATATTAACCTAGGACTGCACATTAATCAAATTTAACTTCTGTTTAATTTGAGTTGTGAAGACACGGCCCTATATAATTCAATGGCGGAACACTGCTTTGATCGGAGTTCATGAAACTCTTCATTTCCCCTTTTGCAGGAGCAGATACATGTACCTGTGTATCACCCCACGCCCAGCCAGACCCGCCTGGCCACCCAGCTGACCGAGGAGGAGCAGATCCGCATCGCCCAGCGCATCGGACTCATCCAGCATCTCCCCAAAGGGGTCTACGACCCGGGTCGTGACGGCTCTGAGAAAAAAATCCGAGAGTGAGTATGACAGAACTCATTACCTTTTACAGCTGGAAACTAGTGTGCCCAGTCAGCATTTCTCTAACGTGCAAACCTTTTTAAAATTTGTATAGTTTTAGTTTTATTTTTTTCCGGCTGTAGAAATCGCCGGCACAACGCTCTTCAAAACCATGTGTATCATAGTGGCTAAATTTCCTACGGTGTGAGACATTAGGGACATTTGCTGTAAAGGGAATATTCATACACTGTTGAGGTGAAAATAGGACATCAGTGTAAACACATTTCTGCTTAGTTCTATAGGGAGTCCCTAAGGACTCAACTGTAACATCTTTACGCATACTGTAAGTACACTTTGTCAGACGGTTGGGTTGTGTACTTAACTTGTCATGATGCAACTAGTCCAGCTGGTGAGATATCTTGCGATATCTTATCTATATGTCTGTGTTCCCCTGTGTAGGTGCGTTATCTGTATGATGGATTTTGTGTACGGGGACCCCATCAGGTTCCTGCCCTGCATGCACATCTACCACATGGATTGCATAGACGACTGGCTGATGAGGTCCTTCACATGTCCCTCCTGCATGGAGCCTGTGGACGCGGCGCTCCTCTCCTCCTATGAGACCAACTGACTCAACACACATGCCCACAGAATACAGACAAAATACGTGCACATGCCCACAGAATACAGACAAAATACGTGCACATGCCCATACATATACAACCTACACATTGGGTGGGGAAAAAACTAGTTTTGCCTGACTGTCCACTCTCTGAACCCACAGACTGAGGAATGGAGTCAAAATTGCGCTTGGAATGCAGTGCAGCTGACCTGGCATGAGTGTGTGTGCGGGAGCGAGCAAACTTGTTTCTGGTCCTCAGTAGTCCTGCTGGACAGGGTTGTCTGTGGGTGGAGGGTTATAGATGTGGCAGGACAAAGAGACTGGTTGTTAAATGTCAAGATAGAGGTTTAAAGGACGAGAAAGGAAAGAAGGAGGGGGAAACGGAAGAAGTGGATGAACATAAAAGGACCCTTGATTCTCGATAATTAGAAAAAGTGTATAATTTCAGAATTTCCTCATTTTATTAGTGTGGACACGTACACGCTTCCCTTATGATCAGATGGAATAATGCAATGTGCTGAACAATGAACTTCTAGCCACCATCACCATCAGAAAGTGCTTTGTGCTTCTTAGGACACTGAAGCATGACATCTCTCCTAATGCAAGAGCAAGAGTGGCAAACTCTTGGACAACAGACAATAGATATCTGCCCTAATACAGATGCCTGTTACACAATCCTATCTGCTGAAAGACTGAGGAAAATTTGTGATTTTAAGACATAAAATAGGATTCTACTCACACAGGCGGCTTACATGTCAGTGTGTATATCTGAGAACAAAATGCATTACTGGTTGGTTGGTTGGTTGGTTGGTTGATTGACTGACTGACTGACTGACTTTGTGGAATACGGTATGTTATGATTTTGTTCTGTGAGTCAGCATAAGGGCTCTGTTAAATCCTCACCAACACAAAAAAGGAAGTCCTGACAAATTGAAGTATGTAGTCACCAATGTAACGTATAGCTAGCATACTACTAGTACTATGAAGCTATCTGCTGTTTTTCATGACTTGTTGGTCATCCGTGAGGCTGCAAATGATTGGCCAAAGCACAAAGAGTTATGCTAACAGATTGTCTACATATGAATGATGCACACGTATTTCATACAAATCAAGATAAAGATTTGCACTTCTTCATTGGATTCGAGGATGAGTTCAGCATATGCATACAATACTTAAAAGGGAAAACCACTCATTTACAATGTTGAACGATATCATTAATATTAGAGGAGTTGTGTGGCAATAAATAAAATAAAAGTCGTCCCCCGTCCCCCCCCATTCTGTTTAGCCTACAACTGGAGGTCTAGAACTTGGGGTCATGTGATCAGTGACATGTTTGGTGCTTGTAAAGCAGTGCACATTGAGGCGAGAGCATGGCGTTGTGGCGTGAGGTGCGTGGAGGCTCGCTGTGGCGTTTTGAGATGGCCGCCTAAGGGAGCAGCAGTCTTGCTCTGTGCTAAGGAAGTGGCCAGACGGACAGATAAACAGACTGACTTTTCTTGAATTATTCATAAGATAGTTCAATGTTGAAAATGAGTGGTTTTCCCCTTTAATGTTGAAGTGGTGAATGTTTTCCCACATACTGTAGTGTACACTATCAATACATTGATGCTTGCCATAATAATGTCCCAAGAGCAGCATCCCCATATTTGTTTAATGTTAACTTCAGCCCTGTTCTGTAAACTATGTCAACAGCCTTGCAATTATGAGAACAAGGCTTTGAAACTTAGAATGGAGGTGGTTTGTACTTTGTGGTCATCCTGTTTTTGTTGAACTTTTGCTTATTCGTGGAACCAGTTTTAAAACAAACATTGATGACTCTGGAAGATGGGCTAGCCACAGGTTGCAGGAGTTTCATCAGGAGTTTAAATCTGACTGTTAGACTGTGAGTGAGCAACTGGAAATGCAGGCAAATTGTGCATTGAATTACTAACCTTACTGTGTTGACAAAATGTTCTCAGTTTAGTCATGAACATGTAGAATGAATTGCTCTTAATTGAAAATGTAATTTAAATCACTGAAGAATAATGAAAAATAATTATAAAAGTGTTTATAGCCCAAAACTCTGTTTAGCATAATTTATAAATAGTAGGACATGAAATGGCAAAACATTACTCATCCCCTTCAACAAGAACAATGGTTCAAGGTTTTTATTGTCGCAATGCACTTACAATACAGCAGTGGCAACATTGCTCTCAGTGAAATTATTGTACTTCAACAGTGTGGATAAAATAAAAGATAATCAAAGAAATATAGCAAACATTACAAATCTGACCCACCAGCCTTTAGTATTTTTTGCAAACGTGTGGTGTACATGTGCATTACACTAGAATAGACCGGGTGAGCAGTGAGGGTTAGCGCCCCAGCCTTTGTCCTCCGTGAGGAGGAAGCCCAACAACCCTCGGTGAGGCCTTTGGGAGGGCCATGCAAGCAGCAAGCGGAACCGCAGCACCATGACCCTGCGGAACCATTGCCCACCACTCCTGAATGAACTGTCTGGTGCTGTGACTCTGGTGCAACGCACAGCAGGTCCTCGCTCTACTCCTGGTGAGAGCAGGAGTGGACCTGGTGAGACGTAGGAGGGGCCCGGCCAGGAGACAACCCAGAGAGCCTAGTCCCTCCATGTGCCAGAAGTGTACCTCCCAGCCCTGGCAGAGTAGTTCTGGAGTATAGTTCCAACGGATTGTGTGCCCCTGATTTTTCCCTTGTGGGACTGATTGAGGGTAGCTACTGGGATGTAAGTCAGGACTTGATCACTCCCGGCTGGGTCGCCTGAGTGAGGGGTATGATGTTGAGAGACCCGAAACCCCGTTGACCTCAGGATACATCACTGAGGATACGTCCCAGGTGCATCCATGCGATGTTTTAGTTATTGACTAGGTGAATTATGTGTGGAAGTGCAAGTGGCTTTCTCGTCCCTTATGTTGTGCTTTTATCTCCTTTGTTAAGATGGAGCCACATTGCCTTAGATAGAAGGACGGTCATATGTGGGTCGGCAAGGGTTGCTCTTCGCTGCTAATGTGTAGAGAACAGGCTCAATAACTGAAATAAATGCAGTGGGAGTAGCATGTTAGTAATGTCATATGGATATCAGGAAATGATTACATATGACAGTGAAAACAATAGCCCTGTCAAAAATTCAAGATAATTGCAATAAGCCCATGTTTCTGTCTGGTCCTGTGGCAATCTTTTAGAGTTTCCAGCAATTTATGGCAGCAATGTATGCTGTGGTAAAGCCAACTGATGACAAGTGGCACTGGGGATCCAGAAAGTTAAACTGATTCTGTTTCGGTTCTACCATGATTCCCCAAAGATCATTGACGGGGATGTTAACTTATTCTGAATGATGCACACGTGTCATTGTTGACTCATGAACATGAATGATGCTCTTTCAAGCTATGATTATACAAATATTTTTTAAAGATATTTCAGACACCTGCAGTTGCTGCTCCTTTGATGGTGTACATTCGACTGGTGTTGTGGACTAACAATTTAGTTTGAGCTTTTATACCCAAATTAGATTTTTATTATAGAATATGCTAATAGCTCTCTAAACATAACATCAGCCTTCTTTTCAGTGACCATGGAGCTTCTCCAAAAGGCTAGATCTGTCGATACCTCTTGTCTAGCTCTGGTAAAGATCTGTCCATACCTCTTGTCTAGCTCTGGTAAAGACATGCAGTCAAATCAAGACTCCATTGTCTTGGATCACAGAAATTACTTAAGTCTGCTAAATGATGGCATGTTTGCTTTAGTTACAGGTGTGTGTGTGTGTGTGTGTGTGTGTGTGTGTGAGAGAGAGATTGATTGTGTTTGTGAGCTTTCCTTGTTTCTAAGCATACATATGTACTACAGGCAAATAATAAATAGCCAATGCAACCACATTATAATGTTGGTGCCAGTTGTCTCTTGACAGTTCTTTTGTTTAGTGGTTGGTGCCACTGCTTACTGTGGTCTAGTCACCACTCACCAATCCCACTGCATTGTTTCAAACTAAAGGTCAAGAAAAAGTCACAAGTGGTTAGTGGTAAATGTCAAATCTTTTACTCTGGTAAGTTATGGTTAAACTCTTATGTGTGGTGTTTAATCTCGATAGCTTTCAAAGGGAGCGGCAGACAATATAACATCCGTGGTAAATGGTAATGCAAAACTGATCTGTCACCAGGAAGTCTTCACTTCCTCTTTTCAGAGTATTTGACACACTGCAGTAGACTTACTCAATGTTAGTGAGCCTGAAAATCAAATGTATTTCGAAGAGGAAGAGGAAGCGCTTCAGAAGAGAAAGCCACAGTGTGGGTTTTGCTCAGTCTGTTTTACACACTGCAGTAGACCTGCTCAAGTGAGTCGGAAAATCTATTTTATTTCTTACATAGTACAAACTCTCAGTAGTGGTAAAAATGTTAGGCACCATTTCCAGGATAACGACGTATTTGTATATGCATGCAAATGCAACAAATATGATGATATAGACAACATGGCATTTGTCATATGCCATAGACTGCATTTATATTATAACTATCTAGCTTTGCAGCAGTTATGGTTAGGACGGCATGTAAACACACAGGTTTTTTATCCTTTTTTTTCTCCAAACAATAGTGTTAACCTATAGATCCAAAGATGATCTGGTCTATTTCATTGTGAATTTAAAGGATTCAATGTAGTGTTGTCCTTTAAGTTAAATCCTTCAAATTCACCCATTTCCATCCTATATTAATATAATTGGTATACTGGCTACTCTGTGTCTCAGTCAGAGGAAGGCTGGAAGGAGTTTTGACAGTTCAAAAAATTATCTGCCACTGTCATCAGTAGGCAAGAACGGTAATTTCAAACAAGAACAAGGTTTCAAATGTTGCCGTTTTTAAAAAGGTCATTATTAATGCAAAAACAATGGCTTTTATTTCAGAGTGCCAACTTTCCAGAAAAAGAAAGCTGTAGTTTCTATATTAACTTAGAAGCCTTCACTTAAGGAAAAAAACACATTATCTTTGAATTTGCTATACTCAGTATGTTTTCTTCGGACCATGTTTGAACTACTGCCAACCAATCTCACTTTCTGTTCATTTGATTTATTTTACACTATTCTTTCAAAAGCAATTCCTCAATGAACAATAGAATTTGAGTATTCAAATACTGAATGCTCTCATGAAATGTACTCTTCTCCTTTACTCAATCATCATCTTCCTCTTCCTCTTCTTCCTCCATGTCCTCCATCTCTTCTTGAGCAGCTTGTTGTTCCTCTAAAGCGGCTTTCAGCGCCTGTTCCTCTTCCAGGGTTGGGTCCAGTGCTTCAGTGATCTCAGGCCCACTGGGGTATTCATTTTGTGGTGTCAATGGGAGCGATGGGCTGTATCCTTCCCCTGCAAACTTCATGCCCCAGCCAATGTATATGTTTCCAAATTTTCTATAAATGAAGAAATAACATATTTATCAGTATTGATGCATAATTATACAACATTATACCACATGTCGTAATGTATTCATGAATTGATGAATTGCTGTTTTTTTGTTTTTGTTTCTCCTCACTTTCCACAAGCATAGGCATGTGCCCCTGGCCAAAGGTTTGAACGCAACACAGCGACTGCATACTGAGATGTGAGAGTGGACGACATTCTGGAGCTCCATGAAGGGGTATTGAACAGCTCTGAAAGGCACAAATATTAAACAGACTAATATAAACCCAACACCTGGCAATATGACATGGAAAAATGCAAAACTAGACTGACTGACCTGCATCTTCAGAGACAGGAGTTAGGAGAGGAGGCCCCACCTCTGGCTCAGGCTCATCAGACTCCTCCTTCTCCTCTTCATCTCCTTCCTCATCGAATTCATCTTCCGGCTTCACCGAGAGGTTAACCCAAGTACAGCGGCCCTAAATGAGATAACCTGTGTTTACAGTAACTTCAACTTGTGTGTGGGAAAAACACACCAAATATGTCATTGGGCTCTGATAAGGTAAATGTTTATGCAGGTGCCATGGAATCAAATTGAAATTGTCACAATATATAATTGAAGGTGAAGCGCACACTGCCAAAGATATAAGCTGCTTTAATGTTGCACTCCAAAAACAATGTATACTAGAAATGCACTCTGTCGAGATGCCAACTTGCGCCTTACACACAAGTAGGCCATACTACTTGTGCGCAAGCAGAGCATGCAAGTACTGCTACTATAACTATACATACATACTGTGTATATCATTATGCAGCCAGATGAGAAGAACTGCTACTATTTTACACCTGTAACTAGGGATATGAATTATCGATTAATGCATTAATAGTTCATTGATAAGTTTTGATAAATGTATCGATCGATTAACCGGTTAGTTGATAAGCAGTGTTTTTGTAAAAAATCGGGGAATCTTAATTTACCTCAATGTCTAACATACAAATCTACATTTTGCTGATATACAGAAAAAATACAAAAGGCATATTATATTACTTAATAATCAAATATTTATTTGACCATTGACGATACAGGGGCAGGCAATGGCATCTTTGTATGTGCGTTGTAGTAGCTACCTGCTGCAGCACGTGCTGAACATGATGTACCCAAGTGGACAAGGACTCTGCCATTTCCGTTACCGGAATGCCTTCGAAGTCAGGATTCTCTTCATAGCTGTCACGGGGTGCGTCATCTTCCTCATCACCTTCCTCCTCCCCAAACTGGTAGAATCCCAGTGGACTGACGTGTGTGCCAGCAGAGATGCGGGCAATCTGTGCTCTCAGATAGTTGGCTTCATTACCAGGGAAAGGAGGATAGCTGATGACTGGGGCATCCAGTCTCCCAGTGAAGAATTTGCTAATTTGGCGTGCAACATTAATCTGTGCAGGAGTGACCGAAGGGAGTTTTACCCAGGGAAGACCTGGCTCAGTGCACACATAGTAAACATATTTGTTAACACCTGTATGGTTGGCTTCTTTTGGCACCACAGGCGGAGGCTTGTAAGTTGATTGAGGGAATGCATCAGCCTGAAAAACAAAACAAAGAAAGTCATCACATACAACAGGACTGATATGCTATAATAAACCAGTTTAGTGATTATTTTTTCCGGGAAACATTTCTTGACTGATCAGTTAACGGAGGACATGTACCACTTCCACCGCTTCATTCTCCTCATCTTCGTCCCGGGTCTCTGCCTCTCTCTCTTCGTCCTCGGGTGTTTCTTCTGGACCCTGTTCCTCCTCCTCCTCTCCATCTCTGTACTCACACTCTGCAACAAGGTAGTTGCTCTCTGTTCCCAGAATCTTTCCCCACAGCTGACAACGCTGCAGCGGTCGGCAATCCACAAGTTGTTTGAATGCAAGAAATATCCTCTGCATCTCCTCTCTGCCCAAGCCCACTCCAGCCTGCTCTAGATAGAAGCCAGTCTCACTCACATTAGGGAGAGCTGTTTCGACCTGGTTAAAGATGGAGATACAGACAACATCACATTTTGTATAACATCTAGCTCTTAACCAAATGAACCCTGGTGTTGTTCCTATTCTGGGCATGTCATGTGTATGCTATAAATAAAAGTTTGTTCCCATCATTGTGATGGCTGCCCACCAGTCGTATGATGGCACCATCCTGTACTCAAACGCAACTGTGTCTGCAGGCAGTGCAGGCTGCAGCTACATTGTTAAATTAAATAAGAGGGAGGGTGTACAAGTGTGGGTGCAAGTGTAGTACCAGTTCGTCCTCTTGGTCAACATCTTCCCGAGAGAACAGCAACCGCTGCTGCTCAGCCAAGAGCTGTGCAGCTGCAGAGAGTGGCACGTCTCTCAGAGTGCTCTGGTTGTTTTGAAGCAGCTCCCTCTTCACATCCCAGCTCACATCCTCAATCACATCCACGACATTTTCTGGACGCTCGTCCATCACTTTAGTCAGTACACGTGCCAGGTGGTCATATCTGTAAAGTGAAAGTAATGTTTAATAGCAACTGGTGACCAATGTTCGATGATCCAGTGGATCTCAAATTGGGGTTCAGGGACCCCCAGAGGTCCTTGAGGGTGCTCCAGGAGGTTCCCAGCTAATTATTTAATAGAGCATCAAATTCTGTGTAACCACTTTAACACTAGCCTATAGGTATACGCCTATTTGAAAATATAGCTGATCTGTATACATTTCTATTTTATTTTACACATGCACGGGTATAGTATAGCTGAGCACAAGTGCTCATTTTCGGCAACAAGGGCGCTCCTCTATAACCCTTAAGTTCATAACACGATGCGTTGTGAGCTTGTATATCGGCTATTTTAAAAACAATCTTGGACATTTTTGAAACGTGGAACATTTTAACAACCCAAATCTTGTATGCATGACCCTGGCCCAAAATATTTTCAGAAGGGGTCCGCAGCCATATAAATAGGCTACATAAAACATAAAGTATGTCCTCATGAAAGCCACTGCAGTGATCCTTACTGCATTGACATTAACACTATTACGATATGTTAATGTTTGTCATTAATATGACACACAAAATGTACTAGATATAGCTTAATTACTTACAGGTTGAGGTTGCTTTTTGTGCTATTTTTTAGCATAAACGCCTTGAAGGAGGCTGCTGCCTGCTGCCTTTGATTATGCATCTCTTGTTTTCCATCATGTGTCTCCATTGCCTTTGGTCTCTCAGCCAAGCAAGTGGCATCAACACGCTTTACAAAATGCTACACGAATGAGGCCACTGTAGCAAGAAGTTTGAAATGTTATAGTTATTGGAGTTAAATCAACACAAAAACGGATTAGCCTCTGCAGAGACCGCAGTTTGTGGCTTTCAGGTTGCTATTTGGTAAACAATAGGTTGCTAGGAAACCAGTGAACTCCAAGAGAAAAACAAAACATGAAATGGATTAGAGGAACTGGATCTGTGCGACAATCTTTCAACATAAACGATTCCGAACGACGTGGGCTTTATTCATAGGCCTACATTATAAACGGCAGAAAATAACACGATAGTGCGGAGTGGGAGCATGCAGTGTTATTTCAGACATTAAACAGTAGCCTACATGGACAATTGAATTTGGCTTGGCTAAATCGTGGTGTATGTCCCCCCCGGGCCCCTATACAGACTCACTGTGAACAGTCCATGAGGCTGCTCCATTTGAAAGGGGCGCTGGCAGAATACGGGCAAAGGCACCTGTATAAAGAGCCATGAATTGGAAATGATGTTGGTCTATGAAATGAGTGGGCTGTCACGGGTGATTAATGTGGATGATTGACAGGCAGAGGGGCGGACCTGTTTCATTGAATACTTCACCCAGTTCACCTGTTTGACACAGTGAGAGAGAGGGGGTGTGTGGGAAGCCGCATTTTTGTTGACCGCTTCATACAGCTTATTTTGCTTTATTTATTTACTTTACTTTAAGTTGGATCGCTGTGATTACTTTCTTTATGTTTGAGCACCGTTTCAGTTATGCCCCGACCTTAAATAAAACACCTTTAACGCATTATTTTGAACCCAGCAAGATCCTTTTGTTTGCGGAGCACAACCTGGCCCATCCCATCGCCTCTCAGCGACTTATTTATACATCTATCTCTCATAGTCGCTCAACAGCACCTTTTTGATGAACAGTAAACACTGCATGCTAGAAGACAGAAGAGTGGGATGGACACTTTTGGTGAGTGGGCACTGTATATATATAGAATAGTGGACACATGGGTGGAGAAGAGTGGACACTAATAGTGGGCAGTGGGCACCTATGGGGGAAGACTGGGCACCTTCTAATATAAAATAACACCCGTGTGAAGTGAGGGGCGCTCTTATGATGATTAGGCTATATGATGATCTAATATTAAAGTATATAACTCATGTTGCTATATGATTATAGGTGATGTAATGATGATGTAAAACAAACGGTGTCAAAACAAACATTAAATTCTCTTGTTAATGGGATTTAATGTTTGTGTTATAGGGACAAAGCAAACATTAATTTCTCTCATTGTCAATGGCGTTTTTAGAACAAACATTCATACCTCAGTAAATCTTTACTATAGAGTTATTTTTTCTTTTATAGAAAATGTATCTCGTATGAACCCGCGGCTAGTATGGCTAGTATAGTCTGTAGGCCTATAGCTGTAGGCCATCATGATGAGGTGAGGTGTCAAGCTGCGTTTCATTTGACAACGCAAGTGACCGCAGCTATATTTGCCTACAGGGCACAGCTCCGGCCTAGTCAGACATTGCAGCTTAATTATTATAATAATAATATAAATAACACATAAAGACAGCATATACGGGAAATTTAGTATTTCCCTCCCTCTCTGAAATCTGAAATTATCTTTACAGATTTATTTAATTGTATAGTAGTCGATCTCTATACTATAATTAAGAAAGAATAACATGACACAGAGACGGTGACTTCTTAATTAAGTTAATTTAGGACCTTTAATTATAGCAGTTAATTTCGTTTTATTAAAAAAACTCATTTATTCCATGTAGCCGTTTTGTAATGGCATCATCATGCCCGTGGATATACAGACTCCAGAGTGAACTTAACAATGATAAATTAATATGATAATACATTTGATATAATCATCAACATGAATTATGTTTGTTATTTAGGCTACAGCGGTAGAGGCGAGATGGAAAAGGGGCGAACGATAACCTATACGCCTATAAGCTCTGGTCCATGATGCCTTATGGATGGACCAGAGCTATACCCATAAAGTATATGTCAAACACAATAATAAAGCTCTTCTTTTTTTAATTCGCGGCACATTAGGCGAGCATACAAATTAGAGTATATATTTAAAAAAAATATATATATATATATATATATAGGCCGCCACACCCACATCGGCGATATGATTTATAATATCCTCGAGTCACTATGGAAGCCGGTCTAGCCTATACTCAATCAATCTGTAACCCAGTGTAGGTTGCGATGCAATTGGCGATGTTTATTCTACTGTAGCTGAGGGCCAGGCCATAAGGCGTGTGTCCTTGTGTGTTCTGCAAAGCTGGGTTTGTAGTGCGTCCAATCAGCAGCTGAACCACTTCATAATGGCCCTCTCTGGCGGCCAGGTGCAGAGGAAGGTTACCGTGGCGGTCCAGAAGGTTCACATCTGCCCCATAGTCAATGAGCACACGCACCAAGTCAGTCCAACCATCGCGAGCAGCGTCGTGCGTTATGGTGAGATTGCAGCAGGGGTCACGGATGTTTGGGTTGGCTCCCCTTTGCAGCAAAGCTATGGCTACAGCCGAGTTTCCCTGTTTCACCACCTGGATATGAGAATGACGACAAAATACAATATATTATGTAGCCTACTATCAGTTATCGGCCATAACATAATTATATCGGATATCGATATCGGCCAAAATGTCTCATCGGCACATCCCTATCATAAACACATCTTGATTCTTGCATGAAAAGAGACAATGAGAGAGCTTTACAACAGAAAGCCAATTCTAATGGGGGAATAACTATATGCATTTGGACACATGATGCTGCCTGACAGTGACAGTCACAATGTGGGACAGGGGCTCAATTTGTGGGACGCCTGAAAAGTCTTGGAAATGAGGGACTGATCCCTGCACGCAAAGGGAAAACACCAAAAGTATTGTCACCCATGCAGCCTGATTCTGAGCACATGGCCACTGCACCCATATTGAGGAACCATGCACCATTTTGTTTTACAATGACCGACATCATCATGTTTATTATTAATATTAATATTAATATTAATATTAATATTAATATTAATATTAATATTAATATTAATATTATAGTATTATAGAACATAATAGTAATACTAATACTATTACTATTATGTTCACTACAACTACTTCACTATCTTTATTCTGTAGGCCTATATAGTATAAAGTCTCAGGCAGACGGGCCTATTGGAAATAAATGCTAAAATGAAATTGCAAACTGATAATATAGTTTACAACTATTGAAATGTAAAATGTATAGGTTAAATATTCCAAATCTGCATTTGCGATTTAATGGACATTAATGTATTCATACACTGTAAATCCCTGGAACATGTGACACGTTTAAAACATAAACACCAGTGTGTAATAATAAAATGCCAAATGTTTATTAATGGTCATAAAATACAGTAGAACACGAGTTCACTCAAACACCTCACGAGAACACCATATTGAATTCTAAACACCTATAAAACTAAACACGTTTATGTGTTTAAAAAGTGTTACGGGCGATTAAACATGTTCTTCTGTTTATAATCTAAACACTGTGACACGTTTACGTGTTACAAATAAGTGTTAACCTTTATAACCTAAACGCTTGGGTTTAGTGTGTATAGGCCTATTAATCAAAGTCAAAACAAATTATGAAATTTACTGCATTGTCTTGCAAATTTCCTCAAATGACGTTTCTGCATGTAATTTTTGATACTTCTGATGAAGCTTAAATATTACCAATTAATGTTAATAATCAATATTTAGATTTAGGCCCTCATTTATCAACCGTGCGTAGACCAAAATATGGGTGCACGCCGAAATTGCCGACATTTTTGACATTTACCATTTCCGCCAACGCTTGAAATTGAACGTGACAACGTGCAAAATCCACGGTTGCTTCTCAGCTGGCGTACGCATTTTTTTTCTGTCTTACACAAGCGGAGCAGCCTTGTCTGAACTGCTGACACTGTCACAGGCATCAAAACATATGTTTTCACTCCTAAAATGTTA
>NC_137869.1:13449649-13527149 GCF_963924005.1 Protomyctophum bolini
ATCGACACATGCATGCATGGGCAGACTGGGATCGTATCTGAGGCCATATTCGTGTGTGGTGATGTGGTGAAAATGGCCCAACAATGTCAACGTTCTACAGGCTTAGGTGGCTCTCGCATCCTCAGGTCGTGCAGCACCACCCAAAGTATCCTGTCTAGCTGCATCACAGCCTCGACAACAGAGTGCTACAGAGGATGAGCTTATCCACCGGTAATATATGCCAAGGTCATGGCTAAGTGCCTGGATCATCTACAAAATATCGCATGGATGCACCTGGGACGTATCCTCAGTAATGTATACCAAGGTCATCTGGGTTTCGGGTCTCGCAACATCATACCCCTCACTCAGGTGACCCAGCCAGGGGTGATCAAGTCCTGTAGCTACCCTCGATCAGTCCCATTAGGGAAAAACCAGGGCCACACAATCCGTTCCTCCTGAACTACTCTTCCAGGACTGGGTATGCGGGAGGATCGCATCAATCTGGCGCGTGGAAGGACTAAGCTCTGTGGGTTGACACCTTTCCGGGCCCCTCCTACGTCTCACCAGGTCCACTCCTGCACTCCCAGCACCAGGCACCTCATTCAGGAGTGGTAGATTCTCGAGCATTCTCGAGGTTCTGCAGGCTCCACCTGGCCCATGGTGGTGTTGCAGGCTCCTCTTGTGGCATGAATGGCCCTCCTAAAGTCCTCACTGCAGTGGGTTTGTTTGTTGGGCTTCTTCCTCACGGAAGACACAGCCTGCAAGGGGCGCCAACCTTAGGCCCTCATTTATCAATCGAGTGTAAAATCTGCCACAGATTTGAGTGCAGGTTTCGTAGTACACCCACGTCGCCACGGCATTTATAAAGTGATCGCAAACAGCTGATCCTTCCTTAATTTCGTTCTGACGTTAATAAATGTGACGGCTGAAATCTATCTGGCACGCCCTATGAAATCAAGCCTCGCCCTCGTTTTTGCGACTGAACACATGAATTACGACCTGTGGGAACCATGGAAACAAGTTTTTACTATGGAAAAAAGGTTTCTCCCGTGCCTTGCCCGCCTCACGCACCTCTCTCTCACACACACACACACACACACACACACACACACACACACACACACACACACACACACACGCAGAAGCACACGCAACTTGCAAGCCCACTGGTCACTGGTGTCTTGTTAAATAAAGAACGAACACCTGCATGAATTAAATAAAGTTGTAGGCCTACCCTGTCTGTTTTCCTCTCACCTCGCTTGCTTTGCTGTCATGTCCACGCATGCACGCATATACATGACACATCGACATCGCATCGCCATGAATGGAATTAGTTTTTGTAGGCTGGCCTATATTAATTTTACCCATTCGTGCGCAGTGCACGGCGAAGGCGTGATACTGCGCACTGCTGTGATATTAAAGTCCTGTGGGTGACATGCCTGCATGAGAGATAGGCTATCATGTCGTCAAGGCAGCTCACAATCAACGTTTATGTAGTGATTTGATCATTGATGAACGAATCATAAACATATGGATGAAGGCTTGCCGCTTGCGCTGGTATGTGTTGGCGACGCACGCCGCGGTCCCGTCCTCCCGAGCCCCGAAAATGATCTCGCTTTTATCTGAACTGTCAAAACTGTCTAAGCACTTATAAATGGTGAATGATTAAGCCCCTTACGCCTATAGCCTGCTAGTACTTACTACAAATAGGCAAGCTGTATTGTATGCTTGTCATTGTCACTTGGAAATAAAGGCGTGCAGTCCATTCATGCCTTTAAAAAAATAATAATATCATAATCGCATATGCCGCATCACCGCGCGTCCGCATGCGCTCCAAAATCATCTCACAAGTGCGCTCGCATAACAAGTGTTTGATTAAGCACAAACTAATACATTGTAAACATGTTATATTGTTTTTAATTGCGCGATTTTAATTACTTGTAAAGTTGGAAATCTCTCTTTTGTTTTTTACATACACATACCGTTTTATATTGATTGATTGATTGATTGATTGAAATCTTTATTAACAGTTTGCAGAATTACAGTACATTTCAAGCACAAACTCAATACAAAGACTGTTAACTGTGAGTGGACGACCCAATTAAGCCTTACACTTGTTTACAACAGGGTCCACATTGTTCAATTCATCAAAACATTTAGAGACAAACAAATAGACACTTCTATGTAGTTAAAGAACAGAACAGGAATTCATCATATAGGAAGCGAAAAGGGAAAAAAAGTATATATACAGTGAGGGGAACAGGGGGATAAAAGAAAAGAAAACGAAAGACAGAGTGTAGGGCGCCTGCACACAACACCATGCGTTGATGCCATGTGTGCATATGTGCAGGCACCCAACACCACGTCCATACAAAAACATAGTACAATCCATAGTACAAAGACAGAGTGTAGGGCGCCTGCACACAACACCATGCGTTGATGCCATGTGTGCATATGTGCAGGCACCCAACACCACGTCCATACAAAAACATAGTACAATCCAGATACAAATTCAGCTTTTACAGAGGCCAGTTTCGAATTGCAGCCATCCGTAGGTGCCCTTTGAGAGCAGTTTTGAAGGAGCCAAGGGATTCACATGTCTTAATGACTGTTGGTAGGGCGTTCCACATTTTGGTCGCATAGGAGCGAAAAGAATTTAGTCCCTTGTTTGTGCCGAATCTGGGTTGTACATGGTTTGTTGCACTCCCTCTGGTGTTGTGGGTGTGGACTTCGTTTACATTAAGGAAGTATTTAGACAGGTACATGGGTATCTTGGTGGTGTATCTAATCTTGTGGACCAGACCCATTGCAAGATGCTGTACTCTGTCGTCGACCCTAAGCCATCCCAGCCTGTCAAAGTGGGCAGGGGTGAGGTGGGTTCGGGGGGTGAGGCCAAGTAGGAGCCTGACCAGTTTGTTTTGGGAGGTCTGGAGCCTTGTTTTAAGGGCCTTTGAGGTGCTGTGGTACCAGGAGGTGGATGCATAGTCAAAGAAACCTTGTACAAGGGCTCCTGTTAAGGTCTTCAAGGTGTTTTTGTCGACCAGTGAGGAGATCCTGTAGAGGAATCTTGTTCTTTGATTGACTTTTTTGATTACGTTGGTGGCCATCTTATCACCGGAAAGATTGGCCTCCAGGATGGAACCTAGGTAGGTAATTTGATCCTTCCGTGTGATAATATCATCACCAACTCTAACCAAGAAGCCATCTGCCTTTTTGAGATTACTATTTGATCCGAAGAGAATGGATTCAGTTTTTCCCAGGTGTAAGGATAGTTTGTTATCAGCGAGCCAGGTGCAGATTCTACCGAGTTCAGAGCTGAGGGTCTTTTCAACCTGCAGTTTGTTCCTGTCCGAGACCAGCAGTGCTGAGTCGTCTGCGAACAGGAACAAGTTGCAGTCACAAGCTGAAGTCATGTCGTTTACATATATTAGGAACAGTAAAGGCCCTAGTATGCTTCCTTGTGGGACGCCACAGCTCACTGGGAGGGGGGGGGACAGTGTTCCGTTCACTTCCACCATCTGTTCTCTCCCCTCCAGGTAGGATTGCATCCAGCTCACTGATGTGCTATCAAAACCAATAGCTTTAAGCTTGTTAACCAGTATGGAGTGGTTCACGGTGTCAAAAGCCTTTTGGAGGTCCAGCATGACCATGCCGCAGTATTTTCCAGCATCCACCTCGTGTTTGATGTGGTCGCTCAAATAGAGAAGGCATGTGTCAGTGGAGTGGGATGTTCATATTAACATATTAACAATATATTAACATTTTAGGAGTGAAAACATATGTTTAGATGCCTGTGACAGTGTCAGCAGTTCAGACAAGGCTGCTCCGCTTGTGTAAGACAGAAAAAAATGCGTACGCCAGCTGAGGAGCAAACGTGGATTTTCAACGTTGTCACGTTCAATTTCAAGCTTTGGCGGAAATGGTAAATGTCAAAAATGTCGGCAATTTCGGCGTGCACCCATATTTTGGCGTACGCACGGTTGATAAATGAGGGCCTATAGACTGTAAAGGCGCCAACCCATACTGCTCCCGGGTGCCGTCTACATTCCGGCTGCCAGCCATTTCTCCAGTGGTCACCAGACTATTCCTGGTTGTCACAGTCTATTCCTGAGTCACTATAAATATAATAAGTCAAACAAAAAGACATTGCATGGATGCACCTGGGATGTATCCTCAGTGATGTATCCCAAAGACACTTACCAGACAACCAAGTTTCCACTGCCATGTCTTCAGGCTGCTGGACAAGCATTGTGCCTGTCATCATGTCATTTAGCCTGGAAACCAGACGAATCTGTTGCAGGAAAAACTAAAACTAAAAAACTTAAATATCTACACAGTGATATTAGTCTGGCCATGCCACATACAATCAGTTACAACTTACATCCCCCATTTCATTGACACTATAACTTGTACACAGATATTTTACTGTGAAAACACACCCTTTCCCAAACATTGCATGCATATTTGATAGTTTTACTCTAGCATTTAAGATGTAAGTATAAACTGCAATTCATGGGTAGCGTGAACTTAAGCAATTTCACCGAAAAATGTACACCCTTATATGTGACAATAAAGTGAAGTTAAGTTGAATGGCAGGAACTGTACAGCACATGAAAACAAGGCTCCAGACTTCCCAAAACAAACTACTACTTAGCCTCACTCCCCGAACCCACCTCACCCTGCCCAATTTGACATGCTGGAATGGCTTAGGGTTGACGACAGAGTACAATATCTTGCAATGGGTCTGGTCCACAAGATTCGATACACCACCAAGATACCCATGTACCTATGTCTAAATACTTCCTTAATGTCAACAAAGTCCACATCACCACAACACCAGAGGGAGTTCAACAAACCATGTGCAACCCAGATTTGGCACAAACAAGGGAGTCAAGGGACTAAATTAATTTCTCTCCTATGCCACCAAAATGTGGAACGCCAGTCATTAAGACATGCAAATCCCTTGACTCCTTCAAAACCGCTCTCAAAGGGCACCTACGGACGGCTGCAATTCGAAACTGCCCCCCCCCCGTAATATCTGAATCCCCCACCCTCCCCTCTTTTTTTCCCCTTTTTACCCCCTCTATGATGATTTCCTGTTTTTGGCTATATAGAAGTGTATATTTGTACGTCGCTAAATGTTATGATGAATTGAACATGGTGGAACCTATTGTAAACAAGTGTAATGGTTTATGGTGTCGTCCAGAGTTAACAGTTTTGTATTGAGTTGTGCTTGAAATGTACTGTAATTCTCCAATCTGTTAATAAATGCTTCAATCAATCGATCAATCAATGATTTGTAGTGCTTTGGGTACACTTTTGAGATAAATGTGACGTTCCCTGATGTGCTACTGCCTACTGGGCCATCCTGCATTTCTATTAGAAATCTGACCTGTGGAACATCAGCGCTGTAAGGTCAGATAATATAAAAACAGTGGGCAGTACCAAAGACCAACTGTGGGAGGCAGCAATACGCCTCCGACCGTCTAGTCTGCCGGAAACTCAGAAGAAGAAGAAGAAAAGAAGAATGGGCTAGTAGAGAATAACATTGTAGAGGGAACATTGGAGTTTACATATTCTGAGATTTTTCTGGAACTAGTTAGACGGTACAGCGTGTAATATTTGCATTTTACGAAGCCCCCACGGATCGCCACGTCTGACCTAAGTTCATCGTAAACATTGTTCAGTCACCTCCTGTCTGTGAGACAACAGACAAGCGGTGTAGGCACCAGGGAAAGAACAGCGTTTAGCCAGTCATTGCCATGGCCTCCGATAGCGGCGACACCAGCAACATGGACCGAGAGATGATTCTGGCTGACTTTCAGGTGGGTTCTTCTCTCCCAGAATCAAACGTTTCACTCGGCACTAAACGCATATGATCAGTAAGTCTTATCAGCTGCAGCAGGATTGTCATACGTGTCAGCAGCAGCAGCAGCAGGAGCAACAACAACAACAACAACAATAACACACAGCTGACTCACAGTGGGACTGGAGCTGAGCTCTGCTAGCTATAGCCGTCTGACAGCTAACTGAAACAGAATGCAGTTAGCCGTTAGCCGTCCTATTATCCACATAAACACAACAACCAACAAAACGGTGTGGATTGACGTTTGTGCTCATTAGTTGTGTCACATATTCCGATGTTGGCGGGTGACGTCTCGGGAGAGGTACTTGTCCACGTTAGTTAAAGGCTAATTATTACTCGCGCGACCATATCTCAACAAACACGACGCGTTTAAGTTGAATATACGACGTAATAAAATGTAAAGCCAAAAGAACCTATCCAGCCAGTGATGTAGTGGCAGGTTTGCTTTGTGACAAGACAACACGTTAACACGGAGAGAGATGTCATCAGTCATGTATTAAACATATACATGGTAAATTAAGTATAACTTGGTTAGGACAACAAGTTGGCTAGTTGCCATTGCACCATGTCATTTAAACGCAACTAATGTCCCCGGCGTTATCTATGGTTAACATGTAGCATTGGCTAACTGATTCTCCACCTAACGTTAGCTGTTATGCTATTGTTTAGGTCGCAAACCAGGGGCAGCCATTAGCCCGAGTTTAGTTGCAAGCGCAGGACGTCAGGATGCCGAGTTACTCTGTATCATTCCAGAATCCAGCTCTTTAGAGAATATTTAAGGTTAAACTGAAAGTGACTGAATTAATTTATGATGATGTTGATGACCTCTTCTGCTTAGCCTCCTGAAGAGTTCAGTATATATCTTAATGACAAAAGACAAACGTTGCCGAAGCATAATAAACCTAGATGATTATGATACCTTAGTTAGACCATGTAATATCAAAATGTATTGTTCTCACCATTGTCATAGGTAGTCATTTGAACTGCAATAGCTCCAGTTAAAACCTTTTGCCCAGGTAATTTAGACACAGTTAATAAATTCATCTTAAATCTTTAGGATGTGTTATCACTTAATTACTACTAGCATAGCAGTAGCAGCCTAGTATAGACCTCATACTAGACCCCCCTCCTGTTTTTAGACTATATCTTTGCCAGAAATGGACTATCTACAAGTTCACAACGCATCGTGATGCATTTAAATTGTAGATCTGCTATTTTTGCCGGATGTTTCCCCCAAAATATGGATGCAAGGGTAAGGTTCAATTGGTTAAGAGTTTCAGCTACAGACACCAAAAGATACACCAAACTTGCCCAACACCATGGACGTTGTGGGTTCGAAATCTATGTTAGGGCGAGGGAAGCTGGGCGGGGAGGGTGATATTTGTCACATCACCTACAGGCTAGGGAGGCAGCTGTCAGCAGCAGAGACTTGTGCATTCATCACTAAACCACTAAACCACTCAAAGGTTTAAGTGGTTTAGTGATGAATAGATTTTGAGATAGGCCAGTCATTTGTGTCATGCTCTTATTAAATCAATTCACAGACGTAAAATGAACTATCACAGACTGAATTTGGAATACTGAAAAGCAAAGGTGGTCTGGATCTGGATTCGAACCTGCCACACACTGTCAGGCTACATTGCAGCCTAGGTGCCCAGACCGCTTCCTCAGCGGCCCGGGCCTGCAATGCTTTCTTTACAGTGAGAGCATTTTGAACAGTTTATGTATGCACTATGCAGCAGTACTATGCCTCTGCAAATTTTAGTTTAAATATTTTTATTGACACAAAAAGTATTTGTGTAGACATAACTTGAGTCAGCCAACATATCAGCCCTGATGAAAAATGATAGTCATTTTGTAACAAAATGCCAGAGGGTTAATGAAGACATAGTTAATTTTCTATTAATATAAAAGGTGATGTATGATCACATTTGGCTTTCTATCCTTTTCCCTGAGGTGTTCCACTGCTTCAGTGTCCCCAATTCACCCCCTTCATGCCGTAACATTAGAGACTAGATTATACAGTCGCTTCCTTGTTTTAAGTAAAGTAAGTACTTATAATTATATAATAACTTATACGGTTGGCTTTGATTGTTATTTCTACTTGGCCACCGGCTAGGCATAAAGTTGCACTACTAGCTACACCATAACATAAACTGACTTCCACTGTATTCATCAAGACCACTTGAGATACACCGACTGGACCAATACTTGCTCTTTCACCTGCCCATTGTGACATCACATATTGTGTTAATGTCATCTGCCACAACCTAAACATTGATTTGTGAGTGCTGTCTATTTTCTTTTTAGCCTGCTGCCTCATGCATTAATGTATATTGCGCTAAGGAGAGTCATATATGTTTGTGGTTTTGTGCTAAGGGTTACACTTTTTATGTCTGGAACTGTGCCAGAAGCCAAAGCAAATCATTGCATTTTGCTCACACTTGGCAGCAAAGTATTTTCACATTCTGAATTGTCTTTCTTGACTTCTACTTCACAGGCTTGCACTGGAATTGACAACATTGCAGAGGCAATCACTTTGCTAGAACTCAATAACTGGGATCTAGTGGTAAGTTCACACATCATCGGGGGTAGACATTGGGTAACTGTTGAATCATTACATGTGAAGCTTTCAGAGTCAAGTTATATTCAGTTCTCCTGTCCTCTTATGCAATAGTCACATTATTATTTTTATAGTCATACTGTCTCCAGTAGTTAGTGAGACGTCATCATGGGTGACGCTTTTGCTTGTTTGGATGTTGGAAAGTGCACTGAGAAGATTCATACTAGGAGAATGAGAAGTGTGGGGGAAAGTAACATTAACTTAACTGTGAATTGGGAAATAGAATATGCTCAGCTCTGCCAAGTTTGAGTAATGGACCCACCCACTCCACTCTGTCAGAACATGGTCTGGCAGGTTGTGCTTCTCACCCATTGAGTTGAATGTTAAAGGGCCACTTCACCCCTTTTGCAACCAGATCTTATTTTAATGATTTGTTAGACAAGACACACTTTCCTGGGGTTTTTATGTGGGTAATTTGTGTTTTTTTATATTTTAGTATTTCAAAGTGTCTGTGATGTCATGGACACTGGTCTCACTGCTGTATTACTAATTTACTACAATGACCATAATGCTTTGCTGCACTCACCAAACCTTGTGGAGAGGGAGATGGCTGTCTTACACCGCCGACACACCTAGGATTCCATGCGTAGCCAAAAGCCGCTGTCTGCCGGTGTCTCTTCATGGGTTTTAGCTGGTGGAAGGAAATTAAGCTCCACCCACGCGGCAGAATGCCGCTGGGGCAAGCTTTTCCGGGAATCTGGCCGACGCGGCAATCTGCCGCGTGGGTGGAGCTTAATTTCCTTCCACCAGCTGTCTAAAAAACCCCAGAAGAGACGCCGGAATACAGCAGCTTTTGGCCGCGCATGGAATCCTAGGTGTACTCATACCCTTACTGAGACATGTAGAGGCCAGGCAAGGAAGCTTAGAGAAGGAAAGGACATGGTCACATGACTGGGCTGCGCCATGACACTTTCATGGATGCTTTCATGGGAGCCAAACTACACCCGGAAGTTCGGCCGAATGCACTGTTGTCAATGAGAGCTCAGTGACCAGCTCATGAACACTATTTTTGTGAAGTAATCGCTTCCGGAAAATAACAGAAGACAAGTAACACGAAAACGAAAAGCAAGTGATTGAACCGATTATTTGACAATTGTTCAGAAATAATGTTTGTTATGAGCTGGGCCAGCCGGCTCCGTTCACTGATTCATTGAACTTCCGGTGCAATTTTTGGCTCCCATGAAAGTGGAAGCAGCCCAGTCATGCGACCATTTCCTTTCCTTCTCTAAGCTTCCATGAGTCCAAGGACTATTAAAACAGGACAGGAAGCGAAGACCGTACGGTGGACTCCATGTTGCTCCCTGGAAGGAAAGAAACATGCGCAATGGGCTATACATTTCACACAGACTTGTGTCATCAGGGGCAGAGACGAAATGGTTTTATAATCGTCATGGGGCACGCTTGAAGACGTGACAGACCAGCGCCATGTGAACCATGGCTAAATCATCTCGTATACTTAATAATAAGTCAACTTTCCGAGGGCGACTGAACGATTGCATTCCAGATGTCCTTCTGATGGATTTTTCTTGGTTGTCATTTGTCAATATTTCTATCATCAACAAATCGCTCTGAAAGTGATCCAAAGGATCGTACGCTATTATAACTATGGGGAAGACCATTTCCTTTAGCCAAGGCTAAACCCGGATGTGAGGTTTGTGGGCGTTCCTGTCTACCTTCGTGTCAATGTATATGCAGCCAACACTTCCGCGTTCAGCTTCCTTGGTCTCAATTGTGCATGTTTCGTTCCTTCCAGGGACCAACATGGAGTCCACCGTACGGTCTTCGCTTCCCAACCTTATTTAATTAACCTTGCATGAGTCCAGGAAAGAAGTGAGATCAGTGTCTGTCTGACATCACTGCCACTTTGAAATGCTACAATATCTAAAAACACATATTCTACATGCATAAAAAACCCCAGGAAAGTGTTTCTTGTCTCCCAATCATTCAAATTATCTGGTTGAAAAAGGGGTGAAATGGCCCTTTAAATTACTGGATTTCTCCGTATAAAGAATCGATCATTTCAGTAGCAAGATCTTCAAAATGTGTTCTAAATCTAGTCAAAAAGGTCTGCAGTAGGCTATGCACTGGAAAATGTGCATGACATTATTTCAATAAACTAGAAATATGAGGAAATGTTAAGTGGAGATACAGTTTTTCTTGTCTTTTTATGTAAGTCATGTGAATTTTGTTATTGAAAAATCAATAAACTTTGATGACAAAAAAGAGGGAGAAACAGTATCCAACTCAATCAACTTTAAGTCTGACAGGAGTAATGAAGTGCATGACTACGATGATTAGTATTATTGCCATCACCTGGGTGGGTGAGTCATGTAACATTCCTTAAGCTGTGTATGTATCTGTTGAACAACACAGCCATACAAAATAACATTGACAGCTATGAGATGACTGAAGCCTGCCAGACAATATGCCATCTTTTAGCATCGGTTGCTAAACTATTTTGATTGGCATTGGACAATCACTTTTGGGGTGGGGTTTAGGGAAGGGTCCATTGTCTGGCAAACAGATAATCATTCTGAAGAAGAAATAGGCCTTTACTGTTAATTGTGTGTTAGAAGGCATGATAACTATATTTAGATTATTGCTGCTTTGCATTGGTGTTGCATTGCATTTGCAGGTGTACAAAGCATGCAGCAGCAGCAGAAGCCCTAGCCCAAAAAGCGCCTGGACAGACACTCAGACCAGGGCTCATTGCACCGTTAAATCTGATGACTTGCAGATCAGTAGCTGGTGGTCTTGACAAAGGAAGTGTGTGGCTTATATTGTGCAAGTCTTAGTGTCAGGGCGGTCAGGTTGTACAATGTGTAAAACATGGATATATATTTGATTTGCGTAATTTTCAGATCTGGATGAGTATGGAAAAAAGAGTATAGATACATATTTGTACCCAGACTATTGTCCCTATTTTGTCTTCTAAAATATCAAATTAAGAATTAAAAAAAAGATCATACAAGGGTTTTTCATGGTGTCCTGGAGCAGGCAGCATTTCGTAAATACTGGCATCGGCCACTGAAAAAACATAATTGGTCGATTAATTACAGGACTTAAGTTCTCTCTTCTAGTTCACTGGTGAATTGTACAAAGTTATGTTACTGTACTAGGGCTTATAGGTGTACAGTTATTTCAATTTACAGTTTGGTGTTACCACTTTAAACCCGGTGTCCCTAATTTGCGCATGACATTATAGACGAAAAGATATATTTTTAAATAGCCAATCTACAGCACATCACGGTACATTGTGAGCTTGGAGATCTGCTATTTTCACTACTTGACATCATCACACGACAAAGTATGAATCGGGCTTTAGTGGTTAATAGATTTGTATGGGCTACAGTGCGTAGCTACAATCTTTTTGCAATTATTGGCAACATACATAGCATATAGTCAGTCAGAGTGTAACATATGTTAACAGTTGCTTAAATGCATTTATTTACATAATAAACATCTAGCTATTTATACTCAAATGTCAAATATGGTCTGAAAAATTTACAGCATTCAGGAAATCTGAGTCTGGAAATGTATAGCATTTTAAAATGAAAAATATGTAGGAACCCTGTAAATGATATGCTCAAAAGTGCAACAATGCCTATACAGTTATTCTCATAACTACGATACAGTGATTCTGTTGTCAATACAGTACATCCATCCAGTTTTCTGTTATATAACACAACCAATGGTTAGTTTGTCACAGAACAATTCAGTTCAGTTGGTCTAAGGTGTGCAGTATGTTCTAGTAGTATTCAGTTGAATCAGCTTTTCTAACAAAAGCTTGAAACAAACTCACAGCAGGTACTGTTGTTACCTGTTAAAACTGTCGTGCTACTGTTTGTTCAGCCTGATAAGTTTCAAATAGCCCCCAAGTTCTCATAATGCCATTTTTCAATCATTGTTCCTCTGTATTAAATATGTACCTAAAATGGTCCGAAGTCCAGCATTAGTGGTATAAACATTAAACACTGCAAGTTGCAACATGACTTAAAGCTGCACTAGGTAACTTTCCTCTTCTACCCCAAATTTGAACACGGTTTCATGCATAAGTGCAGATTCATATTGAGCTAATTGCTCTTGTTCAGGGGATTGATCTTAATCTTGCAAATAATAATCTTTACCTCGTGTCTGACCACGTATTGACCATACAATACCATACTCACAGTATGAGCATTGTATAAATATGCTGTGTTCAGTACTGCCATCAAAAGGTAAATCAAGGAAATACTTAACTTGGATATGTATTCTAATTTCTGATTGCAGGCAGCCATCAACGGTGTGATACCACAGGAGAATGGGATCTTGCAAAGGTAACACACCACCTCTACATGTTCAGTTGAAAGGCACAGCATTTTTAGTGACCGCTCTGGCTAGGTGCTTTTGTTTTGATTTCAGATTTTAGACTTGAGTATGTTTTTTGTACAAGTGTTATTTATATATACTGTCATTAATCCATTTAGATGCAAGATGTATGCCCGGCCAGCGTCCAGATATTCCATAATATTTGTCTTTTAAATTCATCTTGACTCAGAAAGTCACTGCCAATCACATTCCACCCCACAGCCATATCTGAGCTGGTAACAGACCTTCAGACAATGCACACTTTTAAAGATATGTTTTGGTTTATTATACAGTAGAGTAGAATGACATGAAATCGAGGTCAGAGAGAAGGGGTCTAGACATGCAAGACATGACAAGCATCGGATTAGAACTTGAGTCCTAGCTCCGAGTTTACTCGTCCATGTCACTGGTATGTGGGAGCGTGTAGACGAGCACGTCTTCTGAAGTCGGCAGCTGCTGCTTTTCATCTAGCATGAGGAAGGCTCACTTTACCCAGTTTACCAAGTCGCCACGGCGACAATAGCGATAATTCTTCAATCAATGCTAACTGTATGCTGTATTTATCAGTGTAGTATGTCAAACTCACAGATGTTATATGTTTTCCAAAGTGATTAAGTGATTAAGAAATTATTTTGTGCAATTAAATGGTCAGCCAGATGATGATGATAAAAAGGTGAGTATGTGAATACCAATGATAAGTAGGCCTACCATTTCAGGAATTGTTTACTAATTAGTGTGGTTGTCCTAACAGGGCAACCAGACTATTGTTATTGTAAATGAGGATACTTTTCCGCACTCCTCCTCCCACAGTTTAATTGCTGCACGCACTCGAGCCATATGTCAAATCGACAGCTTCATCGGGAATTGTGTGCTTTGTATTATAAGAGATCCGTTGTATAGTTTAATTGATATTAATAAATTAGTTCAACTTCTCCATAGACTTATAATGGGAAGATCGAAGACTAATTAAGGCTCCAATTGAAGTATTTTTTCCCTTGGAGACCGTAAGCGCCATATTTACAAGACTTGGGGGGAGGTTCATAATAATTATGAAATATAACAGCCCACTTTACGCGTTTCCCTATAAGGGCCGATTCATACTCCTATTTTACCACTGTTTCGGCGCTGTAGTGCCGAAATGATTTCGGCTCGTCAGAAATTTTCAGTAGCACCGAAGAGACGACTTTAGGACGGTACCGCCCCCCCGAACCTCAAATGACGTCAAATTGTAGGCTCTACAGAGCCGAACCGACTTTTATTCGGCTCTAAAATAGGAGTATGAATCGGCCCTAAGTCGTCCATGGCTTCCTTGGGTCATGAAGCATCTCCCCATATAGGCCACGCCCATTTCTGCCATGAAAAAAAATCCACCAAATTTGAATTTTCTTCAAAACACACTTTGTGCTCCTCCTACAGATTTTGCCCAAATCTCTCAATAATTGGTACAGATGATCTCTGGACCTATCCGATTATAACATCACAGGCAGAATTTTGATAGTGCGTATCGTTCGGCCGTACATCGGCTTCTGAAGTTAGTGGGTGGGTACAAAGAAAATCCACAAATCATGAACCAAACGTCTAATCCACCCCAAATTTGAATCAGATGTCGCAGGTGGTTTAATCAACCAAGAGCTAAAAGCGTGCCCGGCCATGACTGATGCCTAATGCCTATATCTAGGCTCTGCGACGGTGGGCAGAAACCTTATGCTGCGCCACCCGGACATCTGACACACACAACAGGCCTAACATTTCAGTGGTCTCAAATGGTTTGCTTTCCAAAAAGAAAGCTAATATGATAGTGACCATTTACAGTAGATAGTTTTATTAGAAAATTGTTATCGCCTCATATTCTCTTCCGTGTGATTTAGTTTCTGCATTTGTCCCCAAAGAAAATAAGAAATCAATGTAAATAATTGGGTACACTTGACTTAATAATGTCAAGTGTCACTCATGGAGGGGTCAGACCACAATCAGTGGATACAGTGTTGACGGCACCAGACTGGCTGAACAGGCAGGTGTAGTGGAGGATAACTGAACAGGCAGGGTGTAGTGGAGGATAACTGAACAGGCAGGGTGTAGTAGAGGATAACTGAACAGGCAGGGTGTAGTGGAGGATAACTGAACAGGCAGGGTGTAGTAGAGGATAACTGAACAGGCAGGGTGTAGTAGAGGATAACTGAACAGGCAGGGTGTAGTGGAGGATAACTGAACAGGCAGGGTGTAGTGGAGGATAACTGAACAGGCAGGTGTAGTAGAGGATAAGCATTGTTTACCCATCTCGTTATTTCGGAAATGACACCTCTGACAGTGTTTACACATTGTATACTTGAAATGTATCTTTTGGGAACTCTGGTTCCCAAACTCAGTAGATTGAGTAGTCTGCAGTAGGTGTAGTATAGTATGACTAGTACAGTACCTGTGCAGTATAGTACAGTACCAGTACAGTGCAGTCCAGTATGAGTGTACTGATTACAGTTTTTGTTCCAAGGAACAGCAATGTGGGTTCCTATATGCTATGTGGTACCCAAGCTTTTATTGTCTCCACCAGGCCGAAGGCATGGGGAGAGAGTATGTTTTGCACTCCGTCCGTGTGTGTGTAAGTCCGTCCGTCTGTTACCAGCTAATCTCCGGCGCCGTTAACCCAGTCGATGCCAAATTTTGCACACACACTCCCTGGATGTCCCAAAATCCCGCAAATCGTAACACTGTATCTCTCGTGCTCAAGACGAATCTATCCGATATTTCATATTCCGTCCTAATTGGCTAACATTGTCTTTCAAAGTTTGCAGGACTGGCCCGTTTTGAACAAAAAGCCACAAATCATGAACACAGTGTGCAATTTACGTGAAATATTTCACGCACTTATCTAATAGGCTGTGGAATATATCCCACCCATTTCACATTGGCCTGTTATAGCACCACCAACAATTTTTGGAACAAAATGCCTCAATTCATCCAATTGTCATCATAGGCGTAAGAAGAAATGACACCTTTTTTACATTGGCCTATTATAGCGCCACCAGGAAGCCACAACCTGACCTGGCCTGGTGGAGACCTGTGCCCTGAGGCCGAGGGGCACTTTTTCTAGTTTTTTTTCTTCTAGTAATCATTATCAATGCTTGCGGCAGAGTTATTGTGTTCATGGTGCTGTTAAAATAGTTATAAGAAGCCTTATGAACATTCTGAAACACTGTTGTTTGAGGTTTAGCACTATACTGTAGATTTTCTCAAATAATAGAATGCCCATGTATGGGCATAAAGGGGACATCCCTGGTGTCACCAATATAAAAGTACTGACGTCATAGGCTGGCCTCCAAATATTGATATTGGGTAATGACTGACTGCTTCAAGTACTCTGACAGGGTACAATGGGTACTCTGACTGGGTATAACGGGTATTGGTTGGTCATCGGATTACAATTTAGGCATTTTAACAGACAGTCTTAATCCAGAGCGACATACAGTAAGCAAGAACAACACAAGGTAATACATCAAATTCATATAAATAGTCATCAAGAATTATAAGAACAAGATATTAGGTTATTATTAGAGCTAACTGTATGTTGACATACAATGTTATCTAAATTATTCAAGTTTAGTCTTTGCATTCAAAATGATGATGAAAATTGCATAAAATCAGAAATTAGAAACCATAGGGGGAACCATAGGGGGAAATTAGAAACCATAGGGGTTTATGAAAGCATTCTAATCTCAAAACAAAAGAGGGTCTTAAAACGAGCATAGAAACAAAATGAAGACCAGATGCAAAGTGAACTGGATATGAGAACCTAAATGAAACCAACATGGTGAAACATGCTAGAGAAGAAATGGAGTGCATTAAATGATGAATTGTAGGGAATAATATAAAGACATTGCAACTGCAAGGAAACCCTTCTGTTCTTGTGTTTTGCACTTTCCTTCAATGGTCAGTTAACAGTCAGAAATGTACTGAGCAGATCAGTTATTTTTCGTGCTGCTTGGTTGTGCACACTATTCTAAGCATATGTATTTTTGCAATGCATGCAAATACATGTTTCAGGCCTTTGGGCATTGAGATGAGAAGATGGTTTGTATTTCTAATGAGCAGCACACATCATTATGAATGAGGGCTCGTTGGCAGTGTGACCACACATTCACTTAGTCTCTGGCACATGGTGCAGGAGGGCTGGCATTGCCCAATAAACTGCCTCTGGTGACGTGACCTGAAATGGAGCCAGTTGGTTACTACTGCTATGTTGCATTCCAAATTGCCATTCCTCCTCCCTTGTGTGCTTGTCAACTCACAGGTTTGGAATTTTAAGAAGCTTGTCTTATTCGCCAAACAAAGACTCCTCATGCCATCCAAAATAGTTTCAGCATGCTGGAACCTCTAAAACCTAATGATGATTACTATCTGTTGCTCTTCTAAAGTGACAGTGCTACCGGGGAATATGTGTATGCTTTTGAACCCATGTTGGATTACACAGCGAATAGTACTCTGAAGATGTAGGGCAGTGGAACTAGGGCCAAACCACAACGGCCACTTGGCCAGCATAACGGCCTTCAGAGTTGTGATGCCAAGTTTTAAGTGCAGTGCAATCAGGATTTCTTGCTTCATGTGAGACAAGACATAATGGACCAAGCTGTTCTATACCATATGTTACCAGCCTGGGAAAACATTCTGTTCAGATGATATCCTCCAATGTCCTTAATCGATTGTGCACTACTCTGTGTGACTGTTTCCCAGTGTTGACAGTGACACAACACAATGCAGCAACATGCATCTTATTGGAGAAGTCAATATTTTATCCAGCTGTAATTCTTAGCAGACCTGGCTGTGGAGTTGATTATTTCTGATTGAAGTTTAGTCAGTACATTTTATATGACTCAACACTTTGCCAGCCTATGTTGGTGGCAGTTTTGAATTAGTTCTTCTATTGGCTAATTCCCATCAAGGTCACCAAAGTAGATCATCTGTTTCCATCTGCTACTGTTCTCTGCGTCTTCCTCGATCACTTGCATTAAATACTTAAATACTTACTGGTAATCATTATTTAATTTTGAATCTTATCTTTTTTGTCATGAGGGGGACCCTTTAAAAGTCTGACATTGAAGTTGGTGTCACTGTTCCTAGTCACTGGTGAATGGTTATATAGTATTTAAAGTTTATAAAAGAGTTAATAAACACAGTTTCTACTTTCAAGAGGCTGTGTGGCTGTCAAGAGGTCTTGAAAATGTTGCATTTATTATGTTCGGTAGGAAATTAAATACAGTACCCCCCCTTTTTCCCTTTTTTAAGCCCTCTCCTCTCCGAGTGAGATGGATACTTTTAACCTTTCAAGAAATAAAGTACAGGCTTTGTTCAGGGTTAGGAGAGAGAAAAGACAGAATTTACTGCCACGTGGGAAAGTGGGAGGAGGAGATCATGCCCCAGGCATGGAGCGAAGACTGAGAGAAAAACACAAAGACTAAAGCATGACCAACAAAATAAAGAACGGATTGAGTAAAAGCGTAAAGGAAAACGTTTTCTGTCAATCTTTGTGGGAAAAAAGCCTAGTATGTTTTTCTGCATTGCAGCAAATGGCCTAGACGTCTAGATCTTGGTCATTAGTACCCAGGTTGGAGACTGTAGCCGCTTGCTTCAAACCGTTTGTTTGTCTGTATAGCAGCAGGAATCTTCAACGGCTACACTTATTTCCCCAACGGATACATATCCTCTCTTCTAACTGTCAGACACACTTTATACGAAAGATAGTCTTGTCATCAAAGCTTTCCATTTGAATACGCTCCATATAGGTAAACATGATGTTTGATTGTTCAGGTCTCTGGTCTTAGTTGAATGATCATTTCTTTCTTATTCCTGCGTTAGTGTTATTTAAGTTTTAGATGTTTGGCACCATTTCCTGCAAATGAGGCTTTGGTCTGAATTAGGCTTTTTTTTTTTGTCTGATTTGTTTAACCTGTACACCATCTTCCCTGAAACATTTGTATGGTTGACAGCAGCAAGTCATTGAGTGCTCACTGAATGAACCTTCACTGCATTTGCATCTCTCCCTACAGTAACTTCTCCGGTGAAGCAAGCCAGGCCAATCTGTTCGGACCCCATGGCCAATCAGAAGCAGCAGCAGCAACAGAGGCAGCAGAGGCAGCAGCAGGAGTTGCAGCTCCTCCGCCCCCTTCCTCTTCATCTTCATCATCTTCACCACCGTCCTCCTCATCGACCTCAGCATTCTGCCCCATCGTCCCCTCCCCCATCGTCCCCTCCTCACGACACATTGTGGAGCGACAGCCCCGGATGCTCAACTTCAGGGTGGAGTATCGACAGCGCTCCATAGAGGTTGTGTTGGAGGAGGGCAGCACAGTCGGTGAGGAGAACAGCACACACAAATGGCAACATGAGGCTCAAGGAAAGAAATGGTGCACAGTGACATCTCATGGAGAAGTGTGTGTAGTTGTGTTGTGTGCATGGGTGGAAAAATGCTGTTTAGAATTGAAAAGTCTCAAGGTATTTAACCCATTTAGACCTCTTACACCTATACGCTGTTATACCTTTCAAGCTGGGAACACCTCTGTGTCACTATAGTTGTTGCTATATATGGTTTATTATTATTAACCAGCTCAGCACACCACAATGGGTACAATAGCAGCTGGAAATTAACACTGAGTCGGGAGAAAAAAGGCCAACCAAAAAGTGCTGTATTCACCAAAGATTTACAGGAAAAATGATGAACATTGAAACATAAAAAAATGGCATCGGCAACAAAAAATGCCATGGTGGCATGCAGTCCACCATGTCCTATCATTTAATAATAAAATGATAATGTTTAGATCCTGTTGTGGATCTTCATCAGGTCATGTGACACGCACAAGCTATTTTTTTATTGGAATCCTGAAAAGTCAGTTTCTTTCTAAGTTTTCCAGAAAACGTAGGATGTAGAAGGCATTTTTAGAATTGGCCTCAGGTTGTGGGTTTAACACCCCAAACTCCCAGGGGTGTTTAGGTCCATTAAATCAGGGCGCCCAGCGATTTGCAGCTTCAGGGCCTATTTCAAGGTGGCACGGAGCCATCTTGGAAGTAGCTAGATGTAGCCAAAACACCCCAGAGGGGATCATCGAACAACGGCAGCTATGATTACTTCTTTTTTTTATATATATATTTTTTATCCCACGATTTTGTAACCCATTTTTCACCCCTGTGTCAATCATCTAATCTCTACACACCCTCCACCAACCTAGTCCCCTTATATGGGGGACATGGGGAGAGCAACGGACTTGAACTCATGCTTCCTTCATGCCATGAGTGTCCAAGTTGCTCTTTTACACCTGACAGGGGGGAGTTTCCCTGGTTGGACGTAGTGCGTGGAAGGAACACGTTATTCCAACCAGTTCCTTTCCCCTCCATCAGGCGCCCCGGCTGGCCAGGGGGAGGCAGTTTAGTGACCAGGATTACTGCATGTTTTTTGTGAGGGTACCTCTACACTATGGGACACGGGGAGAACATGCAAACTCCACACAGAAAGGCCCTTTCACCAACCCCGCCTTCGGGTATGGGCACTGATGACGCAGAGGAGGAAACACGCCGCCAGCGCCCACAGCGTCCCGAGCGGGAATCAAACCCAGGACCTTCTAGCTGTGAGGCGACAGCACTACCAACTGTGCCCCCAGCTATGATTACTTCTAACACAACAAGCGACGGGACCGCGATGGGCCGTCAAAAACATAATCTTTGGTTAAAATTGGAAGCATTGATTTAGATCAAGAGTTATTCACATTTTAAGATTTTCGATCTCATCCACTAAAATGGAGGGGGACCACTTTGGATGACATCCCTGGAAATGACATTGAATGTTGCCCAACAGGCGCTCCCAGCCTGTGGAGCGGTGCGCTCGGTTATGATATCATTAATGTTCCGTCTTTTGATTAATCTCCGTCCTGGGCGCTGAACGTAACTATTTGATGGGACAGAGACCTCCGTTTATGGGTGTTAACCCATTTTTGGCGGGAACCCTTTTTGGTGTTAGCATTATGTTATGCTTTAGCTATTGAAAAATCGAAGAACTGACATAGAAACATAGCTTTTTCAGAAAACTGTCAGGATGTAGAAGACATTTTTAGAATCTGATCTCAGGTCAAAATGTGTTAATAGCATTACTCTATGCATGATTCCCTTTTTCCTTCTTGGCAGCAACAGTATTGTCATGTGTCGTTTGTTGTTTTAGAATCCTAAACTAAAGTACTTTCTAATTTGTCATTATGCATTCTCCCTGATTTGTCTCCCAGGTGAAATCAAAGTAATCCTCCAGACAGAGCTGGGTGTTCCACCGTCCAAAATGCAACTTAAGGGATGGAAGTCTGGAGATGTGTCTGACAGTGTGAGTGTACCGGTATATACAATAATTGTATATATGTCTTGTAGAATAATTAGTCCCTAGAATAATTGTATTAACTTCCACACTTTAGAGTTTAGACTCTTTGCAAACCTGCCAAGTGCCAACATGTATGCATTTTGTGTACATGTTCACATCAAAGTACAATTGGGTGTCCCTCTAAAGTACACAACATTACATTCACTGCGTTTTATCTCTTAACCACCACTTGATTTTTCAATGCAAAAAGCCAACATGGCTGTTGTGTGAATATGATTTATTGAGAGAGAGCGGTGCATGTGCAATTAACAGCTGTTATATCTCATACTGTACTTGCATACTATGATTTAAGAGTTTGCGATGCAACAATTTAGTAAAAACATCTGCAAATCTACTGTACTCAGCAGCAGCAACAAATTGTAAGCCAATCAATAGATCTAATATGGATCACCGCCACCTGAAAAGAAAAGGCGTGTGCACGCGCATCTGACAGATCGATGTTTGAATGGTCTGCAAGAGTCAAGACTGATATTAACGTCATCAGCAGGTAATAACTGCGCATCAAACGATTTCAGAGCAATGTCTATGTATTGGCTGGCAAGTGTAAATGTATAGGAAATAGGAATATAATTATAACAATCAATTAGTGCCTACTAGCTGCACTATATATATATATATATATACACACACACACACACACACACACATTAAAAGTCCATAAACTTGGCTGCCACATGTCATGTCTTAAAGCCAGACATTGGAGAATGTAGCAAAATTAGTGCAAAAAGCACACCTACTCGAAAAGTTGTGAACCTAAGACAAGTAGTTAATTCATGTGCTTTTCCCCTTCCTATAAATGTAGTGGAATCAAAAGTACGCTTTGGAATGTAGTGGAGTGAAAATCATCTGCGAATTCCTTTCATATCTAATTTAACTACCGGTACTTGGGTCCAGGTTCAAATTTAAGGTATAAATCATTGTCTCAAATGTTCCAGCTATAGAACAAAATATTGTATACATTTTTTGCATTTCTTATGTTTTGCTTCTCTGTGTCATCAGACGGCGCTGAGAAGTTTACACCTGCCCAAGAACAACAGCTTGTATGTTCTGACCCCAGACATCGCCCCTACTGCCAGCACCAGCCAAAACAGGTATCTGACCCACCAAACCGTGCTCTCTTCTCTCTTTCATGTTACATTTCCACACAATGCATAAACGATTATGAATGCAAGCTCACACATCAGCGGTACAGTCCTGGCACCACTTGTAGTGCACACCAGGTGGCGCCCTGTGTCCATTTATTAGACAATCCCTCCAGAACCCAGTCAGTTGATGCTATATAAATGCTGCATAACAAATGCCAATTTCATTGGAATATTAGAGCTATTTGACCCTCTGGTGCACATGCATTTACTGTGACATTTTGAAAGGAAAGGCTCCGGCTGCAAACTCCCAGTCTTATGTAAATAATAATTTTCTTTGCCTTGTTTGTATCTTTCAGCCTGATATTGTTGGTCACTGGGGGTTATATTACTTCTCCGTATTCAAGGATTGCATGTGTTTTTCAGTCCTTGTGCTTATGTATGTATGCGTGTGTGAAACATTTAATTTCGTTTCCATTTTCCAATATGTTCGGATCCGTCACATTAGTGACGGTACCCACTGTCACTGACAATGGAGACTTGGCAAGAAAGCTCCATTAAGCCGGTCTTCTCCATCCAGAGGTCACTCTGCTCATCCCAGTGAATGCGTGGTGGTATTAGCAACCCTTCCTTCTGAAATGTCAGACTATTCAATACGCAGATAAATTGGTAATCCAATCACAGGTGGCAGTTGAATGTATGATCGTTCCTTTGTTAGTGTCCGGCTGTCCGCTTAAGATCAGTACTAATAACTTAGGAAATCCTAGCTTCCCACTGGGCACCTGTTTACTGTAAGACAGCAAACGCCAAATTTGCCGGTAGTTGAATTGGAGGACAACCGCACTGCAGTAGACCATCATTTTACTAGAAGCGGCGGGTCTCGGGTCTAACGCCATGTGTCTGTGTCACAGTGCGATCCGAGTGAGACACATACACACTTTATCTTTGCCCACTGACCGTGTGTTTTCCGTGCTGGCCAGATTTGTTGTTGTTGTCTCTCTGTGAATATCATGTGTCCACTGCTCTGTGTTGTTGCTGTTTCTCCGTGAATGTCTATGACTTGCCCAACTGAACCTTGCACAAAGTGTCCGCTCACAATTTGGTGTCCTGGGCTGACCAAACAACACACTGACGGGAAACGCACCATTTCATAGTAAATGCGACCTGCGCTCGCAATTAAGTCCATATATGGAGATCCCTGATGTCATCAATATTGGCCAGCAACTCTACATCTGACCTCAAACCTCAACCCTTAGATCTCCATATATGGAGCTGACCTGTTCTGACAATCCATATGTTGATCGTTCCCCATCCATCCTTCCTCATCGATGTCTCCCTCGATGTCTCCCTTTGACTCCCTTTTGACTGATACCAATCCATTTATACTCTAGACCCAAGGTTATTAGTGCAGCCGCACCCGGCAGCCGGTGAAAACTAGAGTTCTCAACAGGCCAGAAAATTGGATGCGTGCACTCGCCCTCTAGGACGAGGTCGCTTTCTGTAAAATACAGAAATGTTTTCAAAATTCATTGGTAAAAATGTGTGAACTCTTGAGTTTAACACAAAAACAATTCATGATGAATATAGAATGCAGTCTATGGAGGAGTGAAGAAATGTGTCTCTTGTCCTAAAGCAATTCCCTTAATGAAAGCATTTACAATTTCACATCATGGGAATGAATGGTACAACAGTCCTTTGGCAGTATGCATCGTTGCCTTGCTAGTTGGCCTGGCCCTAAAAGGTAGCGAAACCATGATGGCAGTGGTTGGCCCATCTCTCGGGAGTTGTCTCTCTCTCTTCCCTTCTCTTCTCACTTCCCTCACTCACTGCTGGGTCTTTTTAGCAGCACCGTTTTCATGTCTCCATGTGTCATTGATATCATTTTGGGTGTCAGAAGCTCATTATTCTGTGTCAACTATTTTGGTGGATGGCAGTTGAGCCATGGTGTGTGTGTGTGTGTGTGTGTGTGTGTGTGTGTGTGTGTGTGTGTGTGTGTGCGCGCGCGATCACAGTGACCCTGTTGTCATGTTAGCTTCTGGGAAAGTCTAGGTGACAGATCATGGTGCAGGGAAGGCGCCCCCCCCCTGTAGTGAGACGAGACAAGCTGTTAGCAGTAAAAATAAACCCTAGTCATTGTGTGTGTGTGTGTGTGTGTGTGTGTGTGTGCAACCGCGCACACACATACAGCACAAATGTGTTTTATAAAGTTTAGTGAATGGTCCATGTGTACACAACCTCTGATCCATTGCTTTTACTTAACAATTCTCATTTGATTATTTTTGGGTTGTTCAAAAACGAATGAGATGAGATATACAATTTTCTTTAGAGCTGGTCTAACATCTCAAATGTATTGAATTGTAAAACGCATACTTATAGTCAGCTGTCAGATTGTATAATATTCTTTTTGTATGTGAGAAATTCAAATTCATGTCTGTCTTATTCATTCATATTTATTATTAACGATGTAGCTCAAAACTCATTTTGACCAGAGAGAAAAAAGAGAAACTTTTGCGGGTGAGAAATAAATCCTCAACGCAGTTATCGTTAGATTTTTTTTAAATGATGCACCTTCGCAGCCACTCTGCATTTTGAGTTTGCCAGAGAGCTTGGAGAGAGAAACACTGAAGAGTACAAGCAGATATTACCACTCCGGATTTGTAATAGGGGCATGATGATCCATGCATTGGAATACAGTACATTGCTGAGACATGGTAAAATGTCTGAGAGTAGATAAAACACATTTCTGAAGATGAACTTTTCACAATATTCAGAATGTCTACCACTACCACTATCACAAAATGTATGGTATTATTGGTCAATGTAAAGTTTTTTACATGATAACGTAGTGTGCCGTGCGCAGAAAATGGGTATTCTGCGGGATAGTACATCGACTATTTTTGGTGTGCGACACTGACGCGCAGCTAAGTATAAATGGGGCATAAATGAAGGTTTTCTCTTTGGCCGTGTTAACGGACTGCCTGTGAAAACAAGAGGGTGTCGAGAAGGAGCTAATCTCGTGCATAAATGATAAAGGCCTGATGAATATTTTAATGGTGCTGCCTTTTCCCCCCCCTGCACCGTTTGTTCTCCGTGCCGGCTCTCGGGAAGCATGTTTGTTCTTTGAAAGGTTATTTTAATTTGAACTCGAAATTTTAAATTGCAAAAATGATTCATATTAGGCATTGGGTGTTTGTTTCCATGGCTTCCTGCCCCCCCCCATCCCTCCCAGTGTATCAGCTATCCTATTGCAGAGATACAGATGCTTAAGGGAGTTGGCTGGCTGGCGGGCTAACGCAGTACTGATGGAAAGTATCTTAGTGTTAGCATGCTGATAAGCCTGGGGACAAGATGGCAGAAGCGAATAGAGCAGAACCTGAACGCTTTCGCATTCGCCTGCTTTGTTGCGGATGCAAAATGTGGAGGAGGTAAGAGGATGTTGATGCGTGCATGTCTGTTTATGAGACCTCCTTCCTGCTTGAGCCTTGAACCAGCACAGTAGTCAGTCAGCATGTTCTCTTATGGTTAGCTTTCATGTGGCGTGTGTGCCCCAGCATACCTGTCTGTCTGTCTGTCTGTCTGTCTGTCAATTTGTCTAATGGGTGTTGGTGAAGTGCGTGTGTTGGTCTGTGGCTATGAGAGAGTGTGGGTGTATCTGGCAATGCTGGTTTAATAAGGTCTAGAGTCTGCTCTGTGCCATGGGGACCCACAGTGGCGGCGGCGGGCTTACCTCAGAATGAAACCAATCTGTTTAGCTTGCTCTTCTCCCCTGCAAAACGCTCTATTTTCTCTGTCCATAAAGTTAAGTGACATTTCCCTCCCAGCACCCTTATGCCGTGTCAAGTACCCCAGAGAGGTTGAAGGCCGGCCCAGATGTCCCTGTGTGTAGTGGGGAAAAGAGCGTTCTGTGACGGCAGGAGCAAACAATGGCAGACATCCACCCCTCAACCCCCCAACCTACTGCTATAAGAAGATGGGTTTAAAAAATAAAAATAAAACTTGTGGCGGGACACACATGAGGCATATCCCAATAATGGGTGGATTTAATACCCTGGTTTCTGTATGAACTCTGTGACCTCTTCTAAGTTCGATTGGCACTCAGAAACATTAAGATGTCTCCTAACTTCACTGTAAAACACTGAGTGTTAATGAAACTGAAAATATACAAAAACATTTTTACACTTTGTTACAATACAAATGTATAAATTAAATGAACACTCAGGATTTGACTGTATTGAATATGTATAAAAGCAGGTTGGCTGGGCCATCCCCAGAGGGATGATGTATGAAATGGGTGACGCCATCGACACAAATAACCAAACTGTTCTAGGGATTCAGCAGTGCAGGTGACCCTGAAGTCTGACAGAAATGTACTGCTTTACTGTGTGCTAGACGTTTTATGGGTTTGTGAGAGAAAAGACATATTTCTGTTACCCAGTGTTAAAAGGGACAATCCTGCACAGAACCTTAAATGGCTTGGCTTGGCTGTTATAAATGTCAGATTTGATGCAGGGCTTTCTCAGCTCTTTGCTCGCAAGGACAGAGTAACACTTCTACTGAGTTTACCCTCTCTTCCCTCGCTGTTTAGGAGTCTAGTTGCCAGCCAGCAGCACTGGACTGTGTCCAAACAAATCATGACGATATTAGCTAGATCCTTATTTATGAGTCCCCTCTGCTCTCTCTCTCTCTCTCTCTCTCTCTCTCTCTCTCTCTCACAGAGGCACACAGTCACACAATCACACACTCTCTCACAAAACACTCTCTCTCTTCTCCCTTCTGCTCAGTCCTATTGCATATGCATCCATCCTTCCCACTCCACACATTTCCAATCTTCCCTGGTTAGCTACAACAAACATTACATTTACATATTGATTTCGTAGTTTTAGTCAATGTAAATATGCTGTCATTACAGTAAATTTGAGCTTCTGTTAACATAAGCTCGTCCAGATCTGTGCAGATTAAGGCGGTGATTGCATAATTAATGTGTGCGCTACATATTAATTCCCCTGTCCCTCTCTCCCTCTTCCTCCTCTTCCTCCTCTCCTTGGGTTCTGAGCCCTGATTAAGTGCCCGCCTCGGCCTTTAAGCCCCCCATTGATATTCAGCCACACAGACCCAGCGTTTGCTCAAAACGCTACTTAACCTCACAGCTTATTGTAAATGAAGCTTCCAAAAGTTGATTCTTAGCCCCCACCTTCTCTCTCTCACACACACACACACACACACACACACACACACACACACACACACACACTGTGAAGCACACAGTGACTGTTTGTGTTGTTTGCATCCACTCCATCGCCACTCTACGGAGCAAATGAAGTTACCAGCGCAGCAACTCAGATCTGAGTTTATAATGCATGACGTCCATGTCCATCCACCATGATGCTGTCGAGTACTGATCTGTCGATTATACAGTGGGCAGTCTTGCTTTGGCTCACAAGATTGGTGCCATGAATGGGAACAGTTTTGCCTGGGTTTGTTTTGTTGGGTATAAAAAGGTGATGTTGGTATTTTGGGTTGTATTCATCAACATTATGCACCAGGTATATTTGCAGTTAGACTTCCATTGGACTCCCATGCTGTTACTGTGCCAAAGCTGTGGTGGCCCACTTTGCTCGGCGGGGCTCTAGTGCGCAGGCTTGTCGGGGCACAGCCGGTTGAGTGGCCTGCTAGCCCCCAGAGGAACCACAGCAGTCAGCCACCTCACTCTCACTCAGCAGGACTTCGCTGACTGACTTGTCTGAACTTGCTTCACACTTCACTCTAAAGCTGTTGGTGAACATGTTTGTGTTTTTAGTTTTCCTTTTTCTTTTTCCCTCCTTTGTTTCACATCAATTCTTTATTTGACCCTGTCCCCCGTCTTCTCCCTCGTTCCTTTGCTGTGCAACCTTCCCTTTTTTAATCTATCTATTCCTCTCCTTCTAGTGCTCTTCAAGAGTCTCTAAACCAGAACTTCCTGCTGGTGATCAGCCATCGTGAGGCCCAGAGAGAATACAGCCTCAACTTTCCTGGCTCCAGAACCATACAGGAGGTCTGTTGCGTACACACACACACACACACACACACACACACACACACACACACACACACACACACACACACACACACACACACACCTGTATGACTACCGTCCTATAATTCAGTTTTGATTCCATGTGCAGGACTCATTGCTAGTCTGTTTCAGACATCAATTCATTATTCATCTAAAAGTGATGACATTTCAGAACACATAATTACTCTCACAGCTGTGGACTGGACCCCCCCCACCGTCTCTCTTTCAACAGTCTACACAGTCAGAGAGGTGCTATAAATGACTGCCCACTATTTGATCTGGGTGTGTGGAGGCGAGCAGTGGTGGGTGGGTTGGTGGGGGGCTGAGAGTCCATTCATTTTCTCTATCTTAAACTAAACAGTGGATTTGGTTGCAGATGAAATATTCATAGTTATTCAAACTGGGCAGTGTGTGAATGCACGCTTCCTTCCTCCCCAGAATTTACTACACAAAGCTCCAGCTGGGGGTCGGGGGGGGGGGGGGGGGGGGGGCGGTGTGTGTGTGTGTCCATGTGCTCAAATGTACACAAATGTGTGTGTGCGCGTACACAATGCGAGTGTTTCTTCATCTAGAGGTCATCTCAACATTGATCCTAAGTTGAAGTTCACATTAAGCCAAACAAGAGTGATTGGTTGTTGCCGTGAAGAGTCAGTGCGTCCCGATCTCTCCTCCTCCCTTCCACAGAACTGTCAAAATAGAGTACAAGAGTAATTTCGAAAGAATCAAATTAATGGCTTCAACAAAGTAGTCTAGTGACTAGACTACTTTGTTGAAGCCCAAACGTAAGGGAACCCCTGGGGCCTGGCCTGGACTAGACTCTGGACTAGACTCTAGTCCAGCCCAGGGCTTCCCTTACGTTTCCATGCTAAGGACCACCAAATATTGCACCCTTATGTGAAGAAAAGAGAAACATATTTTTGAAAAAGGTATTGACACATTTTAACAATAATTACTTTACCAAAATAAGGGCACAACAATTTTAGAATTAAGATTTTATTGAAATTTGGAGACAGCCTGCATTTTGAAAACCACTGGTCTAGTCTCCCTCTGTTCTTCATATCCTCTTGCTGCTGGACTTCCATTTTAAAATCCTCCTCCTCTTCACTCCTGTCCTGTCCTGTCCTAACCCCCTGTGCAGGGAGGGAGACCTGAGCTGGCGTCATTCATTATTCACAGCAGGTAGCCTGCTATTACAGGTGAGGGGAACAAACCTCCCCAGGGACTGACAGGGTAGAGAGAGGAGATCGGTTCTCTCTTCATCATACTTTACAGACAGATGGGCCCATCAGCGTTGTTAAATCTATAGGCAAGCTAAAATGGAATTGGCATTTCTGTATTGGCATGATATGGCATATGTTTGTGTGTAATCCCAGTAATCTGCAATATAATTCCACTTGATGAAATGGTATCCGCAGTGTCCTTGTCCTTTGTGCTCTATAGTTGTCGTTGTCTTCTTCTGGAACTCCAACCCAAGTGACCATTACAGTAATAATAATCAGGGTCCTAGAAGGATTGTAATGGTGCTAATTGAACAGATTAGTACAACCAGCGTCTGATCTAGAGGAGGCAACCTCCCGCCCTACTTTTTTTCTCTTCCATCTCTCACTTTTCCTTCTCTCTGTCCTCCTTACCTCCATCCCTCCCTTTCTTTTCCCTGCATCCTCTCTCTCTCTCTCTCTCTCTCTCTCTCCCTCTCCTTGGGCAGATGGTTTTGATGAGCGCCCACTGTGAAACTTAAGTGTTTCTGCTGGGATTACAAACACTGGGGAGGGGTCCCTGTGGCGTGGGAGGGGGGTGGGAGTGGGTGTCCAGGGCCACAGAAAGGAGGTAGCGGGGCTGGTGCCTTGATGGGGATGCTGGTAGGGGCCTTGGGGGCTGGCGAAGGGACAATACAGACTCAAATAGGCCTTCATGCCGGGGTCTTTTCCTTACGCATGCTTGTCTTTAGGCATCCCGAGGCCTCCTGTGGTGAAAATGAGGCCCAGAACTTTAACCTGCATAGATCTGGACTCTGTTCACCCTATGTTGACCATACTCTTCACATATTTTCTCTTTTGTCGGGGTGGGGTGGGGGTTTCTATCCTTTTTTCCCAATACTGGAATGTGTTGGAACATAATTATGTCATTATAGTATGTGTGTGTAGTATGTGTATGTGTTTCCATCTGGAAACTGGTGAAAAGGTAAAAAAATTACTAGCAAGGGGTGCTACAGGTGCAATTGGCAGGACAAGTAAAGTGGTGCGTGACCTCACACATAAGGACAAGGAGTGGTTTTGTGGAACGGTGAGATGCAACAAAGATTCAAACATGAGGAGGGCTGTATTTATTTCTCTCTTAAAAGATGTGAGAGTGAAACAAATAAGCAACACCGTATTCAGCCAGCCTGCCTCCTCTTTCGCCCATACTGTGTCCCTTCACAGACACGTATAGACCTCACCACAGACCACCTTTCTCTCTCCGCTCTCCCTTTTGTCTTAGCTGAGGACCAGCCGATCATCCTGCTTGTGCATATGAATAGGGATAGAGTCCTATCTTCTTGTTTGTCTTTGCCAAAGGCTCTGGCTTTGCCTTGTGGCTCCCAGGGAACTGCACCCTCCCTTGTCACCCCCTATTCCTTCATTCTCCATCCCTCTCTGTATCCCTTCTCTTTCCTCTTTCTCTCTCTCACACACTCTTCCTCCATCTCCAGAGCCCCAGGGTCTGCTGTGTAGTCTCTGATTGGCATTCCCAGACAAGAGCGTGGGGGTACGTTGCTGGCTAGATCGCGGGCTAAGCTGGAGAGCAAATGTTTGCCAGGGAAGTGGAGGGTAGAATAGGAGTGGCCGCTGGGTCCAGGCAGTCCGTGACCAGACCAGTTGTCCTGGGGATTTTTTTTCTCTACTGCCCCCAGGCCTGAGCCCAGACCCTGTCCCTACGCTGCAGCTGGGGGACACAGAGGAACCCAACGCAGACAGGACAACAGAGGAGAAAGAAGGAAGGATGGATGGATGGATAGAATGAGAGGAATCAAAGAAAGGCATCTGGTGCCTAGGGGAGATGGAGAGGGAGAAAGAGAGCTTGTGACTGTTTTAACGGCAACCTTTTCTTCTCTTTGATTTCCTTCCAGCCAGGGATTACAGGCACTTGGCATTTGCAGTGATTGGATCATTAATGTTGCTGTGAGGAGTAGTGCCCAGCAGTTCGGCACCACAGCCTGGTGACACACTGCGGTATATAACTGATAGGGTTATACACCCTTTCTTATCACCACTGTAGCATCAGGGAATTCAATATTAGCCTCTTATTGTGTACTTTATTTCTAATCCTTTTATTGCTTTTGTGAGATTTAAAATTGAGGGATTCAGTTCCTGTAAAGTGCAAGCAGTATGTTGTTCAAATTGTGCTTGCCATGCAAATCATATTTCATGTCTGCAATCTATATTCCACTTGTTGGATAAGTTTATCCAAAACCTTTCATAACATAATTGAGTAATATTGCATACATGGTTGACTGGAAATGGTACCCACTGGCACGTGTTGTTGCCGTGATCGTCCCATTAAGGATTCTTCATCCTCATAATTGATACTCACTATGTTCATTATACATTTGTTGTAATTTAAGACCAAAGACCAGGGCAGGAAGGCCATAAAATAAAAACAATGATTTCTTGGTATTTATTTACAAATGACCAAATGTGTATCAACGCCTGAGACAAAGGTTCATACATGTTTAGCCATGGACTAACCAGGGTCACTGGATTAATTTGAAGATGGTGTCAGAAAAAAACATATTGACATGGAAAAGACAGGAGAAAAATGTACAATCAGCTGGGGCAGTGTGGCCTCAGGACATGTCATTTTTTAGGGGCAAAAAGGCCAAACTGAGGGGCCATGGCCTTCATTAGCTCAATGAAATTCCTGCGTTGCTGCCTACCAATGACATCACCGATAGCTTTTTCTAACTAATATAAACTACAACCTTTCTCATCCTGAAAAATGTGCATGCTGAAATGGAAGACCACATTTTGCATGCTGAAATGTTCTTGCATCAATAACCAATGCAAAGGTTTGCAATGTTGTTTGAATTGACCTAAACCTTCCGGATGATGTCACTGGTAGGAAGGTTTCTCTCGTAGGAACTAGGAAGTGTCCACAGCCCACCCCTAAGACAACGAGTAGACAGAAATGGTACCATCTTAAAATAAGCATTAGTGAGACACATTTGATGAAGACTTGGTTGGATGCCTGAAGAAGTTCAGTAGACCGAAAGCTTGCTAAATAAATACATTGTGCGCAGATCTGAGTGTGCGGAGCTTCCCGTAATTTTTTCCCATGTTCCCTCAGTGACTCCAGCACCTCACTTAAGTTTTTTGTAGCGGATGAGCGGTGGTTTGAAGACTTGGTTGAAAAGAAATGCAGTGTGCCTTTTAAACTACCGGTATACATACACTGGCATTTTTATATCGGATGGAAAATATGTTATTCTTTGCTTTAAATGTTTAGCCACAAATTTCCATCACAGGCTTCAATGATAATCGTAATCTTTGATATATTAAATATATCTATCGAACTATATCTATTTTTGACAGACAGGGGGCAGCACAGCAGCAGAAAGTACTGGCCTTCACAGCCTGTGCTTTGTAACTAAGGTGTAGGAGCCATAATGAAAATATTGGCTACATATAAACAAGAATATAAGATGTGTCTTACATACACAGTAAAGTAGCACCAGTATTGAATACTTGGTTAATCATCTGCCATGTGGCATTTTTGAGGGGCGGTGGCACCTATGTCCAGCTTTTAGTGTATTTAGTGTATTATGTGCTAACACAAACTGTCCTACACAAACATTAAATGCCATTGACAATGAATGGACAATTTTGAGTGTTTATGCAAACACACACATTGAGTAACACAAACATTGAAGACGAAGGTGAGGACGAAAATTCTGATTGGCCGGAATGAGATGATGTATGATGATGTACGATGATAAGATCGCCGCTCACTTCACACGGGTGTGATTTCTGTGGGCCGCTAGCCCCTCCTATATTCAGCTATAGTGTAGATTCTTGTCCTAACACAAACATTAAATGCCATTGACAATAAATGGATGATGTACGATGATAAGAACGCCACTCACTTCACACGGGTGTGATTTTATTGTTTTATAATGCAAGTATTATATCGGCAAAATATGAAGTATAACTTGGGACTAATTGATTGGCAGTATCTGGTTGTGTAGATTGTGGTGAGACTGGATTTGGTATGTCAGGCCTTCCACTGCCAGATGGGCTCTGCTCCTCTCTCCTCCTGCCTGTCGCCTTGTCTCACCCTCTTCATAGTGGGAGTTTGTTGTTTCTCAGATGCTGCTTTAACCTCTGACTGCAGCCTCTTCATTACTAGTGTTTATACCCCTCTAGCCGTCAGCTGGCCGGCCGGTCAGTCAAATCCCTGTAGTCTGGCTGGTCAAACATAGATATTACACTCTGTAATAACACTGGCCACCCGGCCTGACCCCAGCCTGCTAGCCTGGCCGTGTGGCGTCTCTTCATAAGGACTTTGCTCTGCAGTATGGTGGTGTGGGATTTAGGACAGGAAGACACAAGATGGATGCTGTTCATTTTTTGTTGTTTTATTAAAGGGACACTATGCAAAACAATATATGTTAATGACGTTTAGAAGATCTAGAACACTTACCTGGAGGTCTTTGTGTGTAATATGTGGTTTTAGATATTTTAGATTTTAGCAGTGAGCCCAGTGTCTAGGATGTCATGGACACTGGGCTCACTTCCTTCCTAGACTACAATTCCCATAATGCTTTGGTGCACTGCTTCTTGTGGATATGGGGAGGGCTGTCTTAAGGCCTATTCATAGTCTGGATTTTCGGTGGTAAGGTGACCACCGCTCCGGTGGTGAGCTGACCACCGGAACTGAAATAACGTTGAGCGGTGGTGAGTAAAAACAGAGAGAAGGGCTGGAGCGGTGGCGGTGGTTTGCTCTTCACCGCGGCTCGTGACGTCATGTTGTAGTTCGGTGGTCACCCCACCGCCGTAAATCCAGACTATGTATGAGCCTTTACTGAGACGACATGTAGTCCAGGAAGTAAGTGAGCCCAGTGTCCATGACATCATAGACACTGGGCTCACTGCTAAAATCTAAAATATCTAAAACCACATATTACACACATAAAGACCCCCAGGAAAGTGTTCTAAATCTTCTAAATGTCATTAACCCATTCTGACCGGGCACCCATTTTGGTGTTAAAATAGCAGATCTACAAGCTCATAGCACGCCACCGAGTGGCGCGCTATGAGCTTGTAGGTCTGCTATTTTTGAAAAATCGAAGAACGACTGACATTTTTAGAATCTGATCTCGGGTCAGAATGGGTTCATCAGACCAGTGTGTGTCCAGTGGAAACCTTGTATGAATCTGATCTCAGGTCAGAATGGGTTAACGTATATTTTTTTGCAAAAAGGGTGAAGTGTCCCTTTAATGTTCTTAGTCTGGATTTAAATTGTTTCATTTAGTGGTACTTGGCCATGGGAGAGTAATAAATATATAAAGTTAAGAGCAGGAGACTAGTACTGTAATTATAGTATTTGGTTGTAATCTCATGACAGATGGATAGATGCTAATTTTGCATTTGGATACTTCAATAATGCCTTTAGAAGTTCACAGTAAAATACTTGGTGTTCATTTATCCATGTGTACGATGTAACACAATGTACCCTTGCAGGTCCATTTGGTTACATTTGTACACTCTCTGAATTAAATTATCACGGAGGATTTTAAGGTGTACAATTGGCTGACATTGGCTTTGACTTTGTGTTTGTAGCGTTCTTGAAGTTTCCACCTCCGTGACCAGCAGCCTTGCATACGCCCAAGGATACATCTCTTCCCAGTGCTGTTGTTCCAAAGACAGGATTTGACTTGTGTGTCTAGGGAGCTTTGCTCCAACAATGGTCAGTTTTCTCAGCGTCTGTGTCCAGCCGTGCAGGCCCACAGGGCAGCATTCTGCCCGGGTAATGCGCTAGAATCCGTGGCCCGCCAGCGCTCAGACGCCGACGGGGCTTTGATCAGCCACAACCGGCGCACATCGGGCTGGCGGCGAGGCTTTAAACCAACGACCTGCCGAACAACTAACACGGCGCTCGACAGGCGCTGGCTGACCGCTAACTGTTTAAAAGCACGGAATGTTATTAAGTGGTGCAGATACAGCGACTGCGCTTGAATGGGAGAAGAGAAATACTGTTCATTTCAGAGCGTGGGGCTGTTGTTGCAGGGCATTAGCCGAGGCATCCCAAGAATGCCTATAACACTGACTTTTTCTCCCCTTCCCTTTTTTCCCCTTCTCATCCCTCCCTCCTTTTGAATCCACTCCTCCTTAGAACTCTCACACTCTCATTATTCCTTGTGTTACTGATCATAGAGGGCCGTCACATAATCCTCACTACATTTGATGGACAGATTAAATAGATACAGCTAGGGTTATTGACAGTTTTTGATGAATCCTCCTTTTTGGTGTAAAATGATTCATCATGCTTGTTATGGCAGGCAGGGGTGCATAGAAAAGGTCATTGTGCACTTTGCGAATTGTTTGTACTTAGTTTTATGTAGGATCTAATATCAAAATCTTTCAAATGATTCTTATTATTTTTCTGTGTTTTTAGGTGAAGAGAAACGTTTCAGACTTGACCAATATCCCAGTGCGGCATCAACAGTGGGATGGATGGCCAGCATCGGCATCTGATGACTCTGTAAGAGACACACACACACACACACACACACACACACACACACACACACACACTACGCATTAATTTTGTAGCTACTTGTAAGTCATGATCTGCTATTTGGTAGAATCATGATCTGCTATTTGGTAGAATGCAGTCATCTGTCTCGACTTTGCTATAGAAATCTGGCCATCGCAAGTCCTTTATCGGAAATGAGCTCTTTCATCTAGGATAATTTCATGCTATTAAAAAGTTGAACTGAGGCCAACTCTTATACCGCTTATTAATTTGCAATATTTCGAGGGTGAAATAGTAACAGTTCCACATTACTGTTCGCCATGCCAGAACCATCTGTCCAAAGCAGGAAAGTAAGATGTTGAAGCTAATTAAGATGTCAAAGAGGGGTCCCGTCCTCTGTCTGTGGATGTTAAAGCTCACATCATGGAGTCTCCCTGACCTCTCCCGCCCTAGGGTCACTCTCCGTAGCCATTCAACCAGGACACAGTCAAACTGATCAGAAGCAGCCCTCATACAGAACCTTCAGGAACCCCTGACCCTTTTTGTCTCTGGCCCTCTTTGACAGCATATGTGTTCCCATGCTAATTGTATGGAAAGGTTTATTATTCCACTTTGTGGAGCTATTGTGCACACATTTTTGTGTTAACACTGAGCTCTTTTATACATTTATTTTGATCTCTTTGGTGTTGAGCATTATTGTTTCTTTCTGTGTATTTTAGGTGTAGTTGCATACTTTATTCTTTGTGGTGCCTTAACAATAACCTCCCCCGTTCGCTCTGTTTTGATGGGCATACTCTGTGCCACCCATTCTCCATCGTACAGATCCTCCGTCAAAGGAGAACCAACAATGACTGCACCTGTTTTTATGATTTTAAGTAAAGCTTTTTAAGATTCAGCAGTGAAAGCAAATGATAACCGCTAGTGCAAAGGACAAAAGCTTGTGCATCCTTTGAGTTGACTTTCTTTTTCACACTATAGACCTGTGATGTGACTCTACTGTTGCTACAGTTGTCTATCTAGGCCTCCTCCAGTCAAGAGATCAGTAAGAGCCAGAAACATAAACCACATCACAAAAATATTCACTTCACTTTGAAAATGTACTTCACTTTGTGGGCAAGTGGTACTATACCGCATTTCAGTATTGCTTGAAACTGCCATTGTGTTATGAATGGCACATCACTTCCCTTTCCAGTGTGAAAGCAACAGTACAGTAATGCTGGCACTTGCAGCGGAAGTGTGTTACCCCACAGCCGTCGTATGAACCCTCTGAAGATGTATTCAGGATGCATTACATGATGTACAGTAGTGACCACATTTTATGACAGATATTGCTGTACTGAAGTTGTAAGGTGCTTTCTGTAATACAAAATGTTTTGTGGATTGTGAAATTGTTTGAATACACACTAATAGAAACTGCAGGCTTTCTATTACTATTATTATTAAAGTTAGAAGCCATTGTTCTCGCGTTACTAAAACAACTAGAATGGTGCCTGGGGGGCCAGCACCCTGCGTGTGTGCCCAGGCACAGAGCACCGGGGACCACCTAGTGCGCCCGGCTGGGTTCTTTGTCAGGCATGCCCAAATATTGAGTCTATGCAAATGTCAGATTGATGTTGGAAGTCGTTTGGACGAACCCATATTTAGGCATGCCCAAATATGGAGTCTGGCCCGGGCAGAGGCCTTGTGATGTCAGCTGTGGCCCGGGCAGAGGCCTTTTGTGGAGATTCTGCACAACCGTGGGTCGGACCAACTCGACACCGGGCACTGCACTCCCTGTGGTGTTGTGGAACGTGTGTGTTGCATTTGAAGTAGGTGGGGCGAGTTAGATGTAATAAAATGTTTTGAAATATTGTTTGAAATTACCAAATGGCCTATCGATGATTTCACTGCTAGGCATGTTTCTGAACCGTCCACAGCCCTTCTCTGAGACACAGAGTACACAAAATATGTTCCCATATTACAGTATAATTAGTGAGGACCAATTATATTAGATTGAAAAAGGATGAAGTGGTCCTTTAAGGCAAGCCCTGTGCCAACTGGATGCTGATATTAGTTTTTAAAGGATTGTGTGAATAGGAGATATAGTGCATGTCAGCACAGTGAAAGTAGTGGGTACACAAACACTGGTATATTGATAGTTCTAGCACGCTACAAAGTTAATTGACTTGTGTGCTGAATGAGCCACCAAGGCTGATATGATATTTTGTTAAGGGCTTTCCACATGTTATTCCAAAAAGGTTGTCACCAAAGGCTGATATTTCGTTAGAAATCTTACTTATGCACTGCAGAGACATCAATGCTGATATTCTATTACAAAATAGTCGCTTGTGCTATGAGCCACCATGGCTGATATTTTGTTAAGCGCTGAACTATCAATGCTGATATTTTGTTTTGTTTTTTTGTTTGTGACTTTTTCATTCCCGTTCTGATTATGCATCCCCAGCTACTTTAAAGCTGCTATAGACATGATGCCCCAGGCTCTTGAATAGATCAGGGTTCATTGTGGCAGCACAGGCTCAGTCAGCACCTGGCTAACGGGGATATGCAGTGTCTGTGTTTCCTGGATGAGAAGATATTAAAAAAGCACAGACAGAAGTGTAATAATGGCCCTTACTCTAGACCTCTTATTGAAATGTCTGAGAGTATTAACAGAAAAGCCCAGGCCTAGCAGGCAAGCATAGAGGCGTGTGTCCGTGCTCAGCTCATTAGACTGTTCTCGGGTTTCCTGCACAATGTTGTTGGCATGGTGCTGCGCCATGCTTGAAATAATTTTTGAGGGGGCTAGTGAATCATGGTGTGTGTGATATGAAATGTCCAGTACCTCCCCTGTGCCTCCCCCAGTATCTGCCCAGTTGCTCCCCAGTACCTCCCCTTCCCAGTGTCCCCTGAGTACCTCCCCAGTGTCCCCCTGAGTGCCTCCCCAGTGTCCCCCTGAGTGTCTCCCCAGTGTCCCCCTGAGTGCCTCCCCAGTGTCCCCCTGAGTGCCTCCCCAATGTCTCCCCAGTGGCTGCAGTTTCTCCCCAGTGCCTCCCCAGTGTCTGCCCAGTGCACTCCCCCAGAGTCCCCAGCGGGAATCAAACCCAGGACCTTCTAGCTGTGAGGTGACAGCGCTACTGACTGCCCCACCGTGTCCCCATCATGAAAGCTGTGAGCATTCATGATGATGGGGGACTGTAGTTTCCAGCGCAGCTGGAGTGGGCGACAAGAGTTGGTGGTTTATAGTTTAGTTCACAGGCCCAGCTGGGTGCAACCTTTGCTTGCCTCTGCTGTGAAGTTTTTTCACTTTTCACAATTATTGCAACACACTTAGATATAGAGGTGATAAAAGACTAGAAAAAAACAAACTTTTTAATTATAGTTTACATTATAGTTTACTTAATTGATTAACTTATCTGTTCCTTCTGTTCATTGTTCATGTTATGAGAAAGAGAATATTTAAGTGGTGGCATGTGTTGTTGTCTTCTGTTCGGGCATCATATGGCATTTTCCTGGAGAAAAGTTCTCACCTTTGAGAGAAACTAGCTTTTTTGTTTTACGTCACCCTCCCTGATACTGTCCCTTCAATGTGTTTCTTTGTGTATTGTCCTGTGGTCTATTCAAGGCCATATACAAAGTTGAAATTGGATCATGCTGGATAATACTCAAGTAGCACTGAACAATGGAACAGTTTATTCAGTGCATGGTGGTATGAGGTGTTGGGACGTAAAAGTTGAATGCAATCTATGCTGTGGCTATTCCACGTGATTTTTGGTAGTCAACTCGAATACCATAATATTCAAATATTAGTTTATTATTCGGCGGTAATATATCATATTTATTTTCATCCAAGCATTGAAACTGTATTCGGAAATGACCAGTGAGTAACAGGCGAGCCGGTGAAGTGCAGGCTGTGCAGCTGCCGTTCTGATTGGCCAAAATGCACAGCAGCTGTTGCTGTTCAGAATCAAAGTTAAGTCCACAATGCCTAACGGATGGGTGCGTTGTGAGATTGTAGATCTGCTATTTACGATGTGCAAGACCAATCTACGGTGCAGCATAGCATGTTACGTTGTTGGAGTTATACAGGAGCGGGAGAGAGATAAACGGAATGGCGCTGGTTGAAATAGACGATGCGATGTTATTCATTCAATTCATACATACAAGCCTGAATGTTCAACAACAGGTCTTTATAATGGTTATGATTAGCGTCAGAAGGAGCTAGGTTATGATTACATTCTAGCAGGCTATGAACCAATGATCAACATCACTCTATCGTGACCATTATAACACTATGATCGCTACATACTGTAGCTGTTTGTTTTTAATAAGGTGCATGCCTGCACCTTTTTTGGATTAATAAGAAAAAGAAACATGACATCACGGCAAGAGCTAGTGTAGTGTCACCAAACTGTGGATAATAATGATTAGGAGGGAGTACTGCTATACTGTACTGGACCGGACGACACAACACATCTCCAATCTAACTTGTTGAACAAACTACAGTAATAAAGTCACCAACAGTAAAAGTACAACTACACACTGTAGTTGTCCCCATTGAGTGTATGATGCATGCATTGAGTGGCTAAACCCATGTATAGTAGGCTTATGAAAACAGAAATTAGCCAGGAATGGATTAGTACTTAAAGCTGCTATAAGCAATAATATGTCAACATTTTTTTTTAACTTCCTGATTGGTTAGTCATTTCATTTCAGTTTTTTTTTTCTTCGACCAATCGCAAAGATTCTAGGAACATCTTTGAATGCAGATTGTGGCCCCTAGATGTGTTACAGAGACTCATGTTTTTGGGAGCGTTTTACTCATTGCTGGCTGTCTGAATACAAAAATCACACCTGTGTGAACCAAGTGGTGCAACTCCCCTCTCTAAAAGCTGAATAACTCATAATCTACGGAGCTCTCCATGGTTTGGTCCATTAGCGCGATTTTCGGAGGTTTTTGCTGATAATCCGGTGGTCTAGATGGAAACATTGGCACTTTCTAGAGCAAGGATGGCTATATTTTAGGTCGCTAGCATTGACGCTAATTATGTAGCAACAACGTCCACACAGGGGTGCGTGCGCACACCAGTGGTGCACGCGCACATGCACGGCACTACACACACGGGTGCATGTGCACACCAGTGGTGCACGCGCACGCATGCGCACACCACTCGTGCTCATTTGACGTACGTACGTACACAGGTACACGGACAAAGCTGGATGTAGAAGTGGTTGCACCACTTAAAAAGAAATTCATTAAAAACAACAGCTCACCGCTGCATGTCTGCTGTAGAAAAGCAATAAATTAAAAAACATAAAAACGTATTAAAAACAATATTAGCAAATTTAGATTTGCAGTATCGAATAGTGTTTTGATATTCAAATATTAGATTACTCTATTAATGCACTAGCTGTGGCCAGGTGATGTGTTTAAGTCTAGCAGGGAGTATTGTACAGTCTTGAGTCAAATCATATTTGCAGATACTGTACTTTATGTAACAAGCTTGTTGCGTGCAATATGAGTAGACAGAGATTGAGTGATCCAGGTTTTTCTTCGCTCTACACCAGCTGTGTGTTTAGGGCATGGCTATTGGGCTGTAGCCCCAGGTCTTTTTGCTTCAGCTCTCACACACACACACAGAGACACGCACACAGTGTTGCCAAATGGTTATGGGGACAGTACGCTCTGTGTCTCAGTCACTCTGATATTTTCATGGGATCTCAACCTCCTGTCACATCTAGTCATCTACCTACAGTACTAAGCTATGGCTATCAGTCTTTATGTTGCCTTAACAAAGGTGCTAATATGCTATAGTGCTGGGACTATAAAGTGTTCCAAAATCAGTTACATTTACTTCTCCCTCCCTGCAACCCACACCAGAAATCTTTATGCAAATGATGATGATGGTGCATTTGGAGCTAGTGCTTTAGCTGCTTTCCTCTTTGAACAAAAATAAATAAAATGTGGGGTTATATTGCTATAATTTATTATAGCTATAATATAATTTATAGCTATAATATTAGCTCTAAATAAATTATAGCTATCATTTATTATAGCGATATAACCCCAATCTTTCAATTATATTGCACAGCCTTTGTGATCTACTGGTATACTCTAATTTAGTTGCTGAAGGTGATCTTTTTGCATTAGTCACTTCCTGTGGCACTTTAATCCAGGGGAGAGACTTCATGATAGTATTGTCTAATATTGAATTCCAAAAGAATCGCGTGCCGATCACGTCCTCTTTAGGGCTCAGCCCTAGGTGTTTCAGCGCTTCTCTGCTCTACACACACCTGTGTGTGTGTGTGTGTGTGTGTGTGTGTGTGTGTGTGTGTGTGTGTGTGCGAGTAGTAAGTCAAACTAAAAAGGGAGAGCATCAAATACCTGTGTTAATTAAAGTAATCCTGGCACTGCTCCCGTGAGCCACTCCCACCTATCTTCACCTTGCAGCAGAGTCCAAAACCATACACTAACTAGACAACCTCGTAGAGGTCGCAATTTAAAAAAATTGCAGAGTGTGGTTGCCGCAGTGGCTTACATATATACCCCTCCCACTGATATTGCCAGCCTGTTACAGTTTCAAGTCACACCTGAGATCGTGTGTAAGTAATTCGGAGGGGATTTAACCCCCGAAATTCTGGTTACATTTATCGCGTTTGCGGCGCCCCCTATGGATGAAAATGGAATTGCTTTTGGAACTCGGTTGAACGAACCACCCCGGACATGTGATTCAAATTTTGGATGGATTGGACATGCCGTTCGTGATTTATGGCATTTTTCGTGATATAGGCCCCTCCTACTGACTTCGGAAGACGATTACGGCCGAACGATATGCACTACCGAAAATCTGCAGTTGGTGTTTTAATCGGATGGGTCCAGAGATCACGTGTACAGATTTTTGTGAGATTTGGACAAAATCTGTAGGAGGAAAAGCAAAAAGTGTGTTTTGGACAAAATTCAAAATGGCGGAAAATCCATCATGGCGGAAATGGGCGTGGCCTATATGTGGAGATGCGTCATGACCCAAGGAATATTTTGATTTTACGACCTACGGTTCAAGAGTTATGAGCCAAAAGGTAAAGTGGGCTGTTATAGCGCCACCATGAGGCCGACCTAAAAAATTATAATTTTAATTAATTTTAGTGATAATTAGGAAATATTCCTTCAAGTTTTGTAACTATAATGCTTACAGTCGCAGAGGAAAAAATACTTGAATGTGATTTTTTGCATTTTTCCATTGAAGTCAATGGGATAATTTAATTCATTAATAAATTCATATCAATTAAACTATACAACATTTCTCTTAGCAAAGTACACGCACACGATTCCCGATTTTTCCGGTCAATTTGACATATGGCTCAAGTGCGTACAGTCAAAACTGAGGGAGGAGTAGTGCGGCAAACTAAAGACTAGTGGAATAATAATAAAGTGTTACAATTACAAGAGTCTGGTTGCCTGTGGGCAACCACACTAATTACAGTAAGCATTTTTGACAAACTTTTGACTATTTTAATTTCCCCGAAAGTAGTCAAATGGCTCATTGATCTAAACTCAGTGTAGTATATTGGCAAGTTCTGCCAAACTTCATGCAGAATACTTGTGATAGTGTAGTGTAGTGGTTTGGGAAATTATCAAATTAAACAATTGATTTGATAACAGTGGTTTGAAGTAACATTTAATTTGACTCCTGCAACACATTAAACTAGAAAGATGCAATTGTTGAAAAATTGCAAAGTGTGGTTGCCGCTGTCGCTCCCTGTGGTTGCTGTTGTCGCTAATATAGGCCCCTCCCACAAATGTTGCTAGCCAATTACGATGTCACGTCTCCCCTGTGATCATGTGTAAGTAATTTGGGATTTATCCCCCCAAATTATCCCCCCCCAAAGTTCGGTTACATATTTTGCATTCGCAGCACCCTCTATGGATTCTGCCTGTGGTGTTTTTATCGGATAGGTTCAGAGATCATGTGTACCAATGTTTGTGAGATTTGGACAAAATTTGCAGGTGGACGATCAAAACGTGTGTTTTGAAAAATGGCGGAAAATCTATCATTACTCAAATAATTTTACGACCTATGGTTCAAGAGTTATAGGCCAAAACTTAAAGTGGGCTGTTATAGCGCCACCATGAGGCTGATGATGTAATTATATGTTAATTCATTTTTGTAATTATTATGAAGTTTTGTAATTATAGCCCTTATGATCAAATACTTGAATGTGAGTCTTTGCATTTTCCCATTTATGTCAATGGGAAAATGTAATGCACAAATACATTTATATCTATTCAGAACGAAAATACATCGCTTGGATGCACCTGGAACGTATCCTCAGTGATGTATCCCAAGGTCAATGGGTCTCGCGAACATCATACCCCTCACTCGGGTGACCCAGCCGGGGTGATCAAGTCCCGACTTACGTCCCAGTAGCTACCCTCGATCAGACCCACTAGGGAAAGACCAGGGCCACACAATCCGTTGGATCCACTCCGGAACTACTCTGCCGGGACTGGGAGGTACAATTCTGGCATGTGGAGGGACTAGGCTCTGTGGGTTGACTCCTGTCTGCGCCTGTGGGAAAAGTAGTCCAGCAAACTTGAAGTGAATAAAGTGTGTGGTTGCAGACTAAATATGGACTTAGAAAGGAAGTAATCATTGTTAGCGGTGCAGTGTCATTGACTGTTTTTTGTTCTGTGACATTCACTGTATATAGATACAACCAGTAAGACGGTCGCAATAAAGATTACTTGAGCATTACTGTATTGAAAGGACAAGTTTCAAACACTATTGTATTGATTCATAGTTTTGATTGTCTGTCATTCACACACAGGAGTGATAAGCAGCAAGTGGATCATCTCCATTACATCCCTCACATCTCTCCAGCCTCACCCCCCCCCCCCCTTCCTACCCAGTAATTGCTGACATTTATCCAGTGTTTCATGGTGTTTGCTAATGTATTAACGCTGTGGGGCCTCAGAGGTCTATTACCCCATTGGCTGATGCCTGCCTCTGTTTCCCAGCTTGCCTTAATGGAATCCTCTACCTGATGCAGGTCTTTGAATCCAAGGACATATTGAGGGTGGCTGAGGTTAGGGTGAGGGGTATCTCGAGGTTGCCATAGCAACAGGGCTCAGTAATAAGCTCAGACAGAGCCCTCCTGTGTGATTGACTGCCTTCAGGTGACATTCGGAGCAGGAGTTATTCTCTCCATCTCATTCTCTTATTGTGTTTTTCCCCTCGATCCATTCTCTATGGTATCAATCACTGTTTCTGTCTGTCACTCTCTTTAATGGTTTTCTTTAAAGCAGAGGATATTGAGGAGGTGTTCCGTCGTTGTCTGAGAGGGAATGTTCCTTCCCATTAACTTGGTCGCCTCTAGACCTTCTGCTGTAACACAGGGCTACACCACCCCTCCGAGTGGCAATAAATGTGTTTGTGCTCGTATGTACATGCATTGGCTGGGTGAACCTTAGTCTTTCTGTGCAGGACCCCAGATCCTAATGAGGAGTGACATGTCTTCAGCAATACACTGAGGGCCTTGAGAAGCGAAAAGCAACAGGTGTTATGGGTGGGGCGATCTCCCTCTTTCTTCTCTCCTCACCTCACTTCAAGTCTTTATTTTCCTAAATTTCTCAAGCTCACACTGGTGTCCTCCCCTTGCCCCAGCCCCCCCCACCCCACCCCATTTCTCCCTCTGTCCTCCTGCACCATGACACTGTTTTGCCCTCCCGCCATCAAAGAGCTGGGGAGTAAGGTGGTAGTGGTGTTGCGGTTGCCGTCAGTACAGCTGTCAGTAGTAATTATCTCACACTCTCAGCCAGACACCTAATCCAAACACTGCCCACAGTAGAATAGGAAAAAAATGAAACGGCAAATTAAGCAAGAGAAAGGGAGGAAAAAGGAGGGGAGAGAGGGGAAGAAAGGCTTAGTGAGGAATGGGGGGGAAGAGAAAAAAATGTTCCCTGCATTGGCCACTGAATGCTTCGAGCGTCAATGCAAGTGTTAATTAAAAGAATCAAAAAAAGAGGAGTCTGTCCTTTTGTGTGGAGATAAGGGAGAGGGTCATGCGTGGTGGTGGTGGTGGTGGTGGTGGGGGGGTTAACCTTGTCCCCTGTGCCCTGCGGCACTCCGCCCTTGTTTCCACATTTCACCAGTGAGCCGCAAAGCTGCACTTGTGTACCTCAACATCAGGAGGAGCCCCCGGGTCAAAGCGAGGAAGAGGCTTGAGAGGCACTCAACCCCTCCCGACATCATGTCAACCCACGTTCTCCAGGCTGCCATTGGCGGGGGAAGTGATCAGCTTTATTTATACACTTATTAGGCCCCATAGTGAAAAACTCCTCATTGTGATTTTCTTTTTTTTCTTTTTTTTTGGACAAGGGTGAAGTGTTTTCAAGAGTCCTCTCAACAGCCCCTGTTAAAGATTCAAATGTTTGATTTTCTATTCAGTTGCAGCATGGCAAGAATAGAGATTTATCCCCTTCCTTCACATCACTGAGACTCAGCCTCTGCATGTCTTGGACTGTCTCTGTAACCAAAGCAGTTTAAGCTCAAGGCCTTGCACCCATAATTCTGCAAATACAAATGTATTATCTCCACCAGGCCGAAGGCATGGGGAGAGAGTATGTTTTGCACTCCGTCCGTGCGTGCGTGTGTCCGTCCGTCCGTTACCAGCTAATCTCCGGCACCATTGGCCCGATCCATGCCAAACTTTGCACACACACTCCCTGGATGCCAACGACGAACCTCTGCCCCAAATATCCTCAAAGGCCTGTTATCGTGCTACCATGAGGCACATTTCTGTAGATTACTTGTACACATTTTATCCATACATCACACAATTTGGTATACACTATCTCCATAGTCATGTGATCAACACGGATCTGCACCATTTCCCATCTTCCATCCTGATTAGCTAAGATTGGCTTCCAAAGCTCACGTCATTGGTCCGTTTCGAACAAAATGCCACAAGTCACAAGAAGTGTGCAATTTCTGTGAAATTATATACGCACATTTCCACTAGGCCATTTCCACTAGGCCGAGGACGACATCCTCACGGTGGCACTATAACAGGGCAATTCCTGTTTTTTTACTAATAACTGCATTGATACAACTTATGCATGCACACTCCCTAGAGGCCATAGAAAAACATTTTCCCTGCATCCCTCCGGTCTGCCGGTTATAGCGCCACCATGAGGCCGATTTCTGCAAAACGCATTGTTTATGTCAGTCACAGATTTCATCCAAATCTCACACAAATCGGTACACATGATCTCTGTAGTCATGTGATCAAGACGAGTCTGTTGGATTTCTCAGATTCTACACTGATGGGCTAAGATTGCCTTCCAGAGTGGCCCGTTTTGTACAAAATGCTGCACATGTCCTGCTCATCCAGAATTCTATCATCAGAGATGCGAGTGATCTGGCTCTGCATTTCCTCAACAAAATGAAGATAATTGTTGCAAACAAACAAACAAAAAAATACGTTTATATTACGCTTAAACATTTTGCCAAACATCACACACACTCCTATCCTCCTGGTGGAGACTGGAGACCTGTGCCCAGAAGGGCACTTTTTCTAGTTTTCTATCGTTTCAGCAATCAACAATTACTGCTCGATTTTGTCTCCATCCCATTTACACTTCTTCTTTGTATGAAGAGCACAATAATATATTGGTTGGTAAACCCACTGTTAAATTAACTTGGTCAGAGTTGAGTTACATGCCAATTCAGTTAAGTGCTCTTCCTAGGTGTTCCAGGAATACTCGGCTATCCCTGCCGTGACACTTTTAGATTCCTCATTGTCGAAGTACACTGGCTGCTAATTACCAGTAGACGAGAAATGGAATCTCTCTCCCTCCCGCTCTCTCCCCCCCCCCCCCCCTCTCTTTCTCTCTCTCTTTTTCTCTCTCTCTCTCTCTCTCTCTGTGTGTAACCTCGGCTGATTGACTGTTTGGGGTCTCATGGGGTGGATTTTAATTTGGTTATCTACAGTGATGTAAGCAAATGAAATCTCAAATATTTTCCTTTTGTCCCTTTTGTCACACTTTTTATTTTGAAACCAAGATATGATTCACTATTGCCAGCAAGGCTAGTGTTTCCAGTGCTGGCCTTTGACTGATGTCATCCCCCCTCTGTGTGCTTTTAGCTGTGCATTTCAATGAAGCCTCTGCCTTTTTATTTTATTTTGGCCAGCTTTATTAATTTCAGACAACAGGGATAGAGAGAGAGAGCAGGATATTATTCATTCCCTATCTGTCAGGGGAGATACTGTATTTCTCATATCCCCTCTTCAGTTATTGAGCTGGTGGGAATTTAAGACACAATGGTCAATATTATCATTTTTTTTACAGGCGTCATTAGGTGATGGACAATGATAAAATTGTCTTCCCTTTCCTGAGGAACAATGATATATGGTTCATTATCTTACATTAAGTGTACCTTTTATAAAAAAGTAAAACATAATATTTCACAGGCTAGATTAGAGTAAATAGTCAATCCAGTCTGTGCTATAGAGGTACGCAGCCTTTTTGCTGTGGTGATTGTTGCTGCGTTGCTTTGGTGAGTAGAATAGATAAGGATGTGTGAATAGGTTGAAAACTGTGCAACGTCTTTTTTCTTTAGTCCTTATCAGTAGGAGCTGAATAGCAACTACTCACTATTAAGTCTATGTTGCTGTCACGGTCTATTTGTCACTGTTCTCTCCTGCTATAGAAACGGCGGTCAGCAAAGAGAATCACTCCTTTAAAAAAAATGAGAAGGCAATACTCCAGCAGTCTCTCTACTGCTTTTCAGACTCTGTTGGCGTTGAAATTCTCCTGATTCAACAATGTCCAGCTGCTCTTTGTCCGTGCTAACACCTGACAATGGAGCAGATCACAGAACCTCTGCAGGGGCCGAGCAGCTTCTCTGCATCTTATCTTGCCTAGCCCTGGTTCAGTCACGCTGTTTGGAGGTTCACTCTCCCAGAAAAGCACTTGCATTTCTAGGTTCTGCTCTGCTCTTCACAATTACATGCATATGACATTGTCACAACAAGTGGCAAGACTATTTAGAGTAGATTAAACGGACCTGGATAAATTCCTACAACTCATAACTCAATGTATTCATCAGTTGTTGATTTAGTGATCTTTGTTGAGATTGTCAAACGGTGGCCTCACGAGAACCATGCTGTTAAGTCAACATTTAGATACAGTACAGTACATTTTAATACTATTTAATCGTTATTTAATTTAAGGTATTATTGTATGTGTATTATGAAGTAGACTGCGTTGCTTGGACACTCGCGTGTGACATTGTTCTCTTTATGAAGCAGACAACCTTTCCCTGTACACTTTAAATGCCTTGTGACTGCACCCTACAGCAGCACTGCCTGTTGCTTTGTTACTGCCTGTTGCCTTGTTGCTGTCCCTAGGGCCTGGGCCTTGAGAGACTAGTTATAATGTGTCCCTCCAGAATGAAGACATTTCCAGTCTGAGGTGTGGGAGCTCATTAATCAGGTGGTGTTCTAGTAGAAACTACCACCCACCACGGTACAGGTGGAGGTAAAGCTCATCAAGATTTCACCCTGATTAGGAACATGGGCTGGTCTTTGTTCTAAAATCATATCTGGGATACTTTTTTGTCTTAAAACAACGAAATGGTCTAAAAAACAATTTTAGATAGTCCAAAGGTCAATGAGCCTCTTTTCAGAGCTTAATGATGCCTAACTAAATTGTATGAAAAACATATTCTGCCTTGATGGGTCATTCATTCCCTCTTGATTATTGGACATCAGCCAACGTAATTAATATAAAGTCATTTGGTCCATTGACATATAGCCCAAATCCTTACAAGAGCAACCTCTGATGTCTTTAAGTGTTCACGTCACATAAGTTGTCACTTATTGAGGCCAAGCAAGCTTCCAGACGAGCTTGTTCTGAACGACACAAAAACTAAAGCGGGTTGCCAGTTGGAATACAATGGACAAAGGACAGTATACGCCAAGCTACTACTATTGATTGCCGAATGGTTCAGCCAATGTAGCTGTCCAATGGACAGCTACAGGCTGTGCACACTCTGACCCACCACCATGCCTTGCTTTAGTTAATTCATGAGAGCAAAGCTCTATATAGGCAGAATGTTTGTAGTTAAGTCCATAAATGGAATGCTTTGTGTTGCTTTTTATAGTTTTTCCGGCCACTCAAATGCATCAATGTACTTTACATCAGGTTTCTGTTAAGGGCCAGCCAATGTGGCTGATGACAATCTATTTAATCGGCCAAATGTCAAATTGACCGATCATAATGTGATGCATGTCACGTGCGTGTTTGCAGATATGTGCATGCCACTTTACCACACTGTTCCTGCGTTTATAGTTCACTAAAGAATATAGTATCTATTCCATCACGCAGGGGTGTCACTTGCCAAAAGTAACAAAGTAGTTAGGATGGATGAATGATATATTAACTAGCTATAACTTAGTTGATCTATGAGATTACACTGCATTGTCATGTAGGCTTGCTCTGCTCTTTTTGGTACACGACACCACCATACTAGTATAAACCAACTAGGAGGAGCATGTTTCAGCCTTTGCTGACCATCTCGTTCAACCATTACATGCGTAGTAGCCTACATCAGGGGTTCTCAACGTTTTTGGCTGGGGACCCCTGGAAATGCTGGAAAAATCATTATTTTGTGTGAAAATAATCTGGGGACCCCCCAAGGGGTCGCGACCCACAGGTTGAGAACCCCTGGCCTGCATAATCAGTTTTTATTTTGTTACATTATGTTAACTGTTTCACAATGAAGTCAGTTGCCTGTAATGTTCAGCCTAGTTCCATCACTTAGCTCCGACGCTCTCTTCATGTTATTGACAGAACGGTGCTTGTATTGTATCCATGTTGGGTCCAAAGTTGGAGGCTTTTCCAGACTGCAGCTAGTAACTCACTCATGGATGATGTTTTAAACCGCTGTTATGTGATCACTGCATTACTGATCATGTATTGCTTGGTCGCAGCCTTTATGAATCGTTTCTCAAAATGTGCGACTGATTTTCTTTTTGTGGCCCACCCCACACAACTCTTGTTGTTTGTTTCTCTGTGTTTATTGCACGTTGTAGTAGGCTACTAGTAGGCAGCAGGCTCTGCTACATTGTGTTTATTGCAAGTTGCATTAGGCTACTAGTAGGCAGCAGGCTCTGCTACATTTTGTTTATTGCAAGTTGCATTAGGCTACTAGTAGGCAGCAGGCTCTGCTACATTGTGTTTATTGCAAGTTGCATTAGGCTACTAGTAGGCAGCAGGCTCTGCTACATTGTGTTTATTGCAAGTTGCATTAGGCTACTAGTAGGCAGCAGGCTCTGCTACATTGTGTTTATTGCAAGTTGCATTAGGCTACTAGTAGGCAGCAGGCTCTGCTAGATTGCCACACTGATGACTCGCCAGTCAATGTATGCTCTTAAACTTTCAATGTTTTCAATGGTTGTAAATCTACATATTGTAATGGAGGACAGCCTCCTGTGGACAGAGCTTTCGTTGATTCGTTGTAAGATAATAACTAAATAATATTTTACAAACTCGCATAATGTAAGTGGGAAAAACAGCCTTGAACTTGTATTTTATTAACTTGTGTTCTTTTCCATTACCTAACTGCCTCTTTCAGACGCTGAGAACATCAATGGCGTGTTTTTTTTGCTATTAACTGATGTTTTCTCTGTCTGTTTGTGTTTTCAAGATGACGCTAGCTGTCTCTGGGATCAGCTATCCCTGCCATCACCTCAGTGTGTGTCGAAGGTCCTCACCTGCCAATACCCAAGAGCCCACAGAAGAGGCATGTGCGCGCACACAGAATATTCATTCCATGTTATATACCGTAGTTATCTATAATAGTCATGATATCAATTGATTACTGTAATGTATTAGTAATTATGTAAATTAGTAAGATACATATATATATATATATATATATATATATATATATATATATATATATATAATTATTTGTTTTATTATTATTTTCCTGCAGTGTGCAGATGTCCACATGATCAGTGACAGTGAAGGAGATGATTTTGAAGACGCTTCAGAATTCGGCGTGGATGATTCAGAGATGTTCGGAATGGGAGCTTCAACTTGTCGGAAGACCCCCATGAGTACGTACAAAGAGGTTTTGCTGTGTTTGTTTTCAAGTAGTACTATTGACTAGTCTATGAAACAACTCTTCATTAACACACCCAACACTCATTCATTTCATTTGTGTCACCCTGCAGTGCCAGAACATAGTGAAAATGAAGGTGATGCCTTATTGCACTTTACTGCCGAATTTTCAACAAGGTGAGCGAAGTCAAATTTGTTTTGCACGGACATACATTATTATGTAATTAAAGTTTGAGTTCTGAAATTGAACTGTGTGTGTGTGTGTGTGTGTGTAGGTATGGAGAGGTCCATCCGATGTTCTACATTGGAACTTTGGAGTCGGCATCTCAAGAGGCCTTCTACGGCAAAGCTAGAGATGTAAGTAGCACTCCATCACACACACACACACCACACACACACACACACACACACACACACACACACACACACACCCCTTCATTGAGGATGTGTCAGAGCCACTGTTTGATTTTAATCAAAACCTGCATCAAATTTTCACCCCGACAGCTGAGGCTTTATATTTAGCCGGTCCCCCCCTGCCGATTTCTCAGTTTTTGTCCTTTTAAGGAGGCTTGTATCAACTGACAGCTTGTGTGGATTACAGTCTTATTAGACTGTGAGGACACAGCAAGATGTTAGGGGGCGTTCAGATCACCAGGCGCACCGAGGGAGGGAGATGGGAAAGACGGAGTGTGGGAGGAGTGGTGAGAGAGAAATGAGTGAGGGAAAGGAAGAAGAGGGGATGATAAACGGAAGGAAAAAGAAGATAGAAGCTTGGCCCACTGCCTGCTGCCCAACTGATCTCCTCTTTTAAGCCAACACAATATGGCCCATGTGTCCCTTGTGCTTCCGAGCTGTACTGTACCACAGTAGCAGCACACACACACACACACACACACACACACACACACACACACACACACACACACACACACACACACAACAATACAAGGGCACAACATTTAAGTCACTTGTTTTGAAATTGCTTTAGGTGTGTTTGAGACCATTAGAAATGTGGAGAATTAAACTGCAAACCATATGGTCTGTCATGTTGTTTTAAGCTCTGTATACTTCATTGACAGCAGTTCCTATTTATTGGCCCCCTCCTTTTTCCCTTCTACAACAAATATCTTTGCTGAAAATAGCCAATCTACAATATTGGCAATTTTCGCTGAATAGGGACTCTATGGTTCATATATTTACAGCATGGTTCAAACATGGTTCATGACAAACCATGGTCACTCATGGTAGTGCTGTAAAATCTTCATCTCAGAGCAAGGAACCTAATTTTATTATCCACTGGACACAGTGGCTGGTTCACGCTAAACACTGACCAAGTACTGTCTCAATTTTATTTGCCAGCTAAACATCATGGGAGTAGAAAATAAATAACAATTGATGTAATGCTATCTGACACAGTTATTTGACTAGAAAACATAATTGCAACTTGCAGCTATTGACATAATGTACCAATATTTGCCTGGTTGGTCTGTGTCCAACCCGGCTGGCCTTTCTTATAGTCCATCCTCGCTTCAATCCGTCTATCCACCACCCCTTTCACCATTCTTCCCTCTGTTTTGAATATAGGCCTTTGTCTCTCTTTTCCACATCATCATAGCTGGCCACAGACCAGCTTTGTTAAGTGGATATTGGTGTGGGTCAGATTTGCGTGGAGGAGGATTCGGTGGATTTTATATACAAGGGAATCAGTCTCACTCTCTTAAAGGCTGAGAGAGAATAATCACTAAGTAAAACACTGCATTTGATGAAGTATTTCTGAAGGTGTGTGTTACTGGGGGAGGGGGTAGCGACTGTTGAGATGGACTCAATCCACCCTTAATGAAAATGCTTTGGGCTGCTAGACTGAGCTGAGCCGTGCTGAACCCTTTGGGGGATCAGTAGTTAGTCAGTGCGTACAGACAGATAGGCCACCCATCACTGGCCACGATCCCTGCTAAATCCCCATCAACGCAGTGGTTAATCACACTAACCCCACTCTCCTCCGCCCTCCAGTCCTCTGGCCGCCACACACAAAGACACATCAAAATTCATAGCCTTGTGGAGAGGCATATTCAAGGATTCATTACTGCCAAGTACACAGTAAAATCCTCAGTGTTAATAGAACTCATGCGCACAAATGTAGCCAAATGGACCTGTAAGGGTACATTTTGTTGTGTACACACACTCGGAGTTGCACATGATGGATAAATGAACACTGGAGATTTTACTTTGTGCCTTTCCTGCAGAAAAGAGCAACATGGCAGACTGGAGACAGTGTGAGAGTTGTTGGTCATTTCATGTCGACATTGTCGCTTATGATGGCTGTTGTGCTTTCCTATGTAACACAGTAGTCATGGGAGAACCAATGCTGCCAGAGTTTGTCAAAATAAAGGCACTAGAGTGCCAAGCAGATGGGCAGATTTTACTCTGAAAAGCCCCACCTTCAATTCTCCCCCAAAACCGGAGGTATAATCTTCCATTACGATCTCACGCTGTCAAGTCTGCAGAAATACTTTTGGGAGAGGGGGACTCGGATAATTATCACTGCCAAGTACACGGTAAAATCCTCAGTGTTTTCTTTTTGCTAATATTACTGTTATTAATATTTTACTTGCATAGATCTACTTCCATCACTTACAATTATACTATTAATATGTGGAAATTTAAAGTCTCAGCCTTTGGGAGATGACATTTTAAAATCACTGGTAATGTTGAATTTGGGCCAAGTACTGATTTGACAGATTTTTCTGAAATGCCTCCAGGCCAAATAAGTTTTTAACTTATTTTTAAAGCGGCTTAAATTGATAACATTATAATCATGACAAATCTTACAACTCTTGTTCTAAAACATTTGAACAAATCTATGGTGGCCTGTGCTGAACTATTGCTACTGCCATTTAGTGGTGGATGAGTTAATATATATACCGGGATTTGGAGCATACGCCGACGTATTTTTGCGGCTTTGATCCATGAAAATCTGCTTGAAAACACTCCAATGATTTGTTATTATTTGTTATTAAAAAAAGCCACTTCCTTGATCCGGGTCTTAGTCAAAGACCAAGATTGTCTCTACTCACTTTGCATTGAACTCAGTTTCCCAGAAGCCCTTGCAAGCCGGTGGTTGGTTGATTTCCGCTAACGTCATCATAACACGCCCACCTCGTCACCGCGACAAATCCGCCATTTATTTTCAATTATTACAAAACGGCGAATGAAACACACAAAACATGGATTAAATAGCGTGGAAAACGGGTTATGCAGCAAAACTGTTATTAAGGAACTATTTTGGTATGTTTAATGTCTGCACTGTGGTTCACTGATTGTTTTGTGTGTGTGTGTGTGTGTGTGTGTGTGTGTGTGTGTGTGTGTGTGTGTGTGTGTGTGTGTGTGTGTGTGTGTGTGTGTGTGTGTGTGTGTGTGTGTGTGTGTGTGTGTGTCACAAGTCACATGAGCTCTTCATTTTGAAGTGTTTGCTTTTCCAGACTTAGCCTACCATCCGATCAGTTTCTCTCTCTCTCACCCTCCTCACTCTTTCTCTCCCTCTCTATTTCTCATTCACTAGCATCCCTGACGCTATCTTAACACACATAGTGAAATACATCCTCCAATTACACTAATAACATCCACTGAATGGGATTGATTGACCCTGAAATGAAAATGCAGGCTGTCTGCCAGAAATGCTGCATTGGCTATTCAAAATAGCAGATATACAGCTCCATCTCAATGAATTAGAATATTGTGTAAAAGTTCATTTTCCCTAATATAATTCAAAAAGTGAAACTGCCATATATTCTCAATTAATTATGCATAAAGTGAAGTATTTATATAAACTGTTTTAATCTTGATGATTATGGTGTACAGCTCATGAAAATCAAATTAGAATATTTTACGAGACCACTAAAAAAATATTTTTTAAACGAGAAATGTCGACCATTTGAAGAGTATATTAATGTATGCAGTTAATTCTTGGTCTGGGATACTTTTGAACAAATTATTTAATCAATGGGGGGCGTGGCATGGAGCTTGTTCCGGGATCCGCACGTAATTCTGACGGAGCATTAGTCCGACATGCGGGAACCGCTCAAACATACGCTGCTCCCGTTCTTGCGGTTATGGTTAGGTTAGGGTTTGAGGTAGGTTGTCGTTTGTCGGACCAATGACTAGTCTGAACTAAGTACTGCACAAGGTTCCGTACCCACCCCTAATAGAAGCTTGCAGTGGTCATTAGGAATGTAATTTGACCTAACCATTGTTGATGGTTCAGACTTTTTGGACGCATCCATTTGGCGGAAAACAACGCTGTTGGTTTGAACTAGACATAAGACTTTTTTATGGTTTTTATGGTCAGTAAAGTGGTGTAGTTGGTGTGTGGAAACGGGCGATTGAAAGTGACATGTTCAACTTAAAAAGGCCATGGAATGCTCTTTTGGCTTTTTATGTCCGCCCCACATTGAAATGAACAGGGCCAATATGGCACTCTTATGTCTCTACGTTAAGGATTGTATCTTTATAGCCTCATATCACGCAGAGGGAGCTGATGGGGGAATTACACCTGCCTGTCCCAACGACCCGCGCTACAGAGGCTCATTTGTTGGAACCAAACAAACACTTGTTTCACAGGTGTCATGTTGCCTCTGCAAAGCAAACCAGTCGTATCAAAGGGAGAATCAGGTGTGTGTGTGTGTGTGTGTGTGTGTGTGTGTGTCTGTGTGTGTGGTAAAGTGCTTTTCAGTTTCTACTTCTCAGACCCTTCTGAATGTAGCATCTGTTAGTATCCCACACACCCCTTTTCTGGTTTTCTCCCCCTGCTCTCATAATACACATTTACGTTGGATAGAGAGAGTGGGATTGAGATTAATTTTGCAGATGAACAGTTCACATGATACAAAGCCCATAGTTCATGTACAACTAACTACCTGCTGTCTATCTTTCACGTGGTTTGGAAGGACGGATAAAGGCAAAGATAAAGGTAGTTCCGTGGAATTACTTTGATTATAGGACAGTGGAGAGAGTCAGCAGATCAAGAACAGAGGAGGGCATTATATGTAACAGGTCCCAACCACACACGTATTATACAGTGGTCTGTTTTCTGACCTGTGTGTTGAGCCACTAAGTGCTATTACTTACCACAGAATTCACTTAATTATTATATTTTACACTCAACATGTACAAATGGTGCATATTGCTAGAATATAGAAAATGCCCAACATACATACACAATAAAAAAATCAATATCAAGTTTTAAGTTCTCAGCAGCACATCTGTTTCCATTTTTAGAAAACTACAAAATCTTTAAGGCCTACTATGGCAAAATGGTCAACTAACTACTGCTTCAAAAATCAATTACATGTAACTTGTTTGTTGTTTTAAAGGTAGGGTAAGTGATAAAGTACTACATTCTGATAGTAATCGTTGTTCTAGAGTGTTTGTTCAGCGCTTTAAGAATCAGAAAATACATTTTCAGGTGGGTCAATAAAGAGTCAATCTTATAGTGTTCCAGTAATGGCGTTTTATGAAACGGCTTCCCAAAGCGAAAAGGCAAAGAGCTACAGGGAGTTCCTAGGCCGATAACGGCACCTGTTGCTCTCACAGTACTTACTGTATACATAGGGGAACACCAGGGGTGCACTGGTCGCGTCGCGTGACACTGCAGCCTCCCATTCGTTTTCTTTTTTGGTAGGATCACGCACATGCACGCTAAAACGCGCTCCCCTCGATTCATGAGCCAAGTACCCAAATGGCTACTTTGCATAACAAGTTTACAGATGAGTGTGCAAATGTGTCCACACTACTCAACACAAAAATGTGGTTACAGTACCGCTGCAAAAAGAATGCCTCAGCCACCATCCAAGAAGACAAAGATGCTCGTTCAAAGCAAAAGCTTTTTTGTTTCAGCTCCCATAATTCAAGGCATTCCTTGAGAAGATTTACAAAGACTGCCTTTTTTTTATGATTCAAAATTTTATTGCTTTTTTCAATTAGTTTCACAAACATTTAAGACAACAAACGAAACAAAACTAGACAAGAAAATAATAAATACATTACACAACAAAATCTTTAAAGGAAAGATAAAACAATACAGACAATAAAATAAAATAAAATAAAATAAAACAAATTAATAAAAAAGGGAAAAAGAAATGCCATTACACCTGGGTAGTATCAATTTACAATGTATTCACGGAAAACAGAAAACAAGAGAAAAAGAGACGTTGCGCTCACACCATAATGGGATTGACAGCAATGTGCATTATGTAACATCCCCATTTCTGTATACATTTCTCCAGTCTGTCGGACCTCCTGTATGCCATTTCTTCATATTACAAAGACTGCCTTAAATTCGAGCGTGGGTTTTGGCGTACAGTCACACGGCACGGAATTTATGAAGTGATCGTAAACAGCTGATCCCCCCCCCCCCACACCACACAAATAGTAGGCCTACATGCTGTCTGTTTCCCTTCTACCTACGTTGTTGAATAACACCTTCACATCCCATCTCCATGATTGGATAAGTTGGGACACGCACAGCCCTGGCACAGCCGCACATGCATGCTGCTGTTTTGCATAAATAAAATAAAGGAGTGCGTCTCCTCCTGTCACTGTGTCCTCTGTTACTGTGTTCAGTGACACCATGTTTATGAGTCATGACAGATAGATAGGCTGTGAACTTTATGAACGTTTATTGTCAGGGCTGATGTCACGCCTACCTAGTTGTGACGTCATCCCCTCCTTATATAAGGCATCTTGCCAGAACCGTTCTCTGTCGGATTATAAACTTCAATCAAGTCTGTATGAGAATCTAAACCTAAGCCTTACAACTTAAGCTTTTCTTAACTTGTCCATCTTTAAAGATTTCGCCAAGACCTTACTCTGCAAAAGAGTTCCATCTGGTCAGCACTTTCCGCTCTTGTGACCAAGAACATTCTCAACCCTTACATTTATGGAGTGATGAGTAAACTGGTGTGTGGTGGGCTGGGTGCGTTACCTATATCTCCCGATGCGGTTTACCCTTAAACGAGTAGGTTGCACAGTGACCTAACTCCACACAGACCTACTGTACTGTTACTGTAAGCTACAGTACGGCAAGGGAGACTTCACTCTCCACCTCCAACAGTTCTCCAATGTCATAACTATTTCAGCACAGGCAGCACCACTCCCACTTAAATCCTCGACGACTCAAGTTTTGGCGTGGCGTACGTCAAAGTTCAAAGTCACTCATTTCGGCGTACGCCCATAATCGCGTTGATAAATGAGGGCCTAAAACTAAGCTAAAACATTTCCTATTCAAACTACTATTTATACACCGCAAGGAAGCTCTTTCGGGAGGAAAGGGCGGTCTGGCGCCATGACGCTCATGGGTGGCAAACATTTGGGGATGGATTTGCATGATGGTGAAAATGGCCTTACCTTCTTTTATACCTTGTAAACCTGTTTGTGCATGAAGCACAAAAAGCTCATAATCAGTGAAAGGTAGGTCGTTTAGATTTTCAGGCTTTTCGGGTTTTAAATCTAGTAGCACTGGCCAATCAAATCTGGATGTTTCGTTTGTGACCGGATTTGGCCAATCAATTTTTTTACGTTTGTGACGACCACCCACCGTCCACCCATAAGCCAATTTAAAATATATTTCATTATTCATTATACATATTAATTTGAGTCTAAAGGAGCATTTATTCAGTGCGATTAATTTGCATTCATTTAAATTGTACATCAACACAGCACGCAAATATTACATTTTTTTTTTAACAATGTTGATTTCTTTCCCTGCAAATAAAAGCATCTACCTGTATGAATGAAACGCCACCAATTACCAAATGAATAGTTCATTTTCTGATCATTTATTCGAAATGTTCCTGGTGAACCTTAAGGCCAGGTTTATACTTGGTTGCGTGTCATGTTGCACACTGAACATAACCTAGTGTACAAACAAACTGCTCGCACTGACTTCAGCTCCCATATTGAATTGTGCAGTGGAATATAATGATTATACAGTAGTAGGCTAATTCAGAGCCAATGCTGACACTTGTGAAATGTAAAGGTACACACACACACACACACACACACACACACACACACACACACACACACACACACACACACACACACACACACACACACACACACACACACACACACACACACACAGGGGGGGCAAGGGGGGGGGGGGAATTTAGCCCCCTCTGGTGGAGGCTTAGCGCCCCCTAAGCCCCCCCTCAAAACAAGCCCAATTGACTGACTTATATGTAAACCAAGATTCATTAGCCCCCCCTCTAAATAGCCAGTCCCCCCATAGCACCTCCAGTCACAGTTTTCTAGAGCCGTCGCTGCACACACACACACACACACACACACACACACACACACACACACACACACACACACACAAAACTACTGTGATTTAGGAACAGGTGTGAGGAAGGGCTATGGGGGTCACTATCTAGCTCAGCTTGGACCTAGTAATTTAGCTGAAGTGGGGATTTGCTCCTCCCCGCTAACGGGCAATACAAAAGATCAGACTTGAAAGAGGAGAGAGAACAGAGGGACGTGGACAGTTGAACCAAGATGACTGGGCCTCTGTTATTTGAACCTTCAGTTTTGTCCAAATGCCCACTTTGACTAGTCTTTACACTTGCTGTAAGCGTGCATGTGTGCGCACATGAGTCTTTGACTTGAGTGTACCGCAGTCGAAGTTTGTGTGTGCATGCTTGTGGGTCTGTCTGCGTGTCATTGTTTTTTAGTCTGTATGAGAGTTTTTTTATGTTCTAAAACTTTCCCTCCCCTTTCTCTCTCTCTCCCTCTCCCTCGCTATTCTCTCAAGACTGCATTTGCTTGTCTTCTCAGCATGAGTGTTTAATCTTTTCAGGCCGTTGAATTGGTCCAATGAATGAGCCCCCAGCTCCTTCTCTCTAGGAGCCCAGGAGATTATTCTAAAGCTCTAATCGTTGAGCAAACACAGCAGTGCTCTCCCTCTCCCATTCTACGTAGGCCACAATATAGCACAACTTCTTCTTTCACTTTCCCTCACTTTCCCTCACGCCCAGTGTTTTTTTCTTTTGCTGCATGTAGCCTAGTTTACCACTCCTCAGAAACTAACCCCTAGACTAGAGTACACCTTCAGTGGTGATTGGTGGTTGCGGAAGAAAACATCATCCCACAACCGAAGCGGGGAACAATTTCTTTATTTGTTTAAATTTGTTTTAAGCAATGTAATTTAGAAAGCATTATCTCCTACATCGTGCCCAGGAACCTTTTCTGTTTGTGGCTGTGTTTGTTTTTTAATTAGTTTGCCAGTTGTGAAAATCTTCCTGGCTTATAATTTGGTGTCAATATCCTTGGATCTGGAGCTTCGTCAATATTGTCTGGCCCTGCTGCTGCTACCCTGTGCAGGCCGCTGGCATTTGGTGTAAAGTAAATAGAGTGATTTGTCTGTTTCGTTTTCTCCACAGCTTGGTCACCTCCCAGAGAAGTTTTATTTACACCACTGCCCACTTGATTTTATGTGGTATTTGCTTTTTTTGCCAGCTGCGGACTTCCTTCCGTCGATGGAAGTGATACCGTCTTCCTAATTGTGTCTTGTGGTTTGTCATGTACACGTGGTGTGGAAATTAGTTTTCCTTGAGGGTTCACCCATGACGGTACAACTGGTGTAGGAATTAAAACCCACACTGCAGATGTGTGCGGTAGTAATAATAATAGTAATAAAACTTTATTTGTATAGCACATTTCATGACATGAAATGCAGATGAAGGTGCTTTACAGAGTAATGGAGAAAAAACAAAGCGGATCAGCGTTTTTGCATCGTCCAATGACAGACGGGCTCTGATTCATGCAATATTTCTAAGGTGAAAAAAGGCAATCTTGGTAACATGATTAATGTGTGAATTAAAATTCAATTCTGAATCAATATTGACCTGTAGTTGTAGCTGATCATCAAATCTTTAAACCTAAATTCCAGATTTTATCCCTGATTACAATGATAATAATCTTCCTTCTCAGTTTTCGTTAAACCCTGGGCCCCTTTAACTTTGCTCAGTAGCTCCCACGAGATCACAGAATTTACGCAACCTACTTTGCTGTCTGCGCTCGACGGGCGTACAACCCTGACTGTGACACAACACAGGAATCTCACAACAGGGCTTTTATTGTTTAGAAATGATAACGTAGGTCAAGCTGAAATGGGCAATACATACATTCATAATGATGGTAGTTATAATTCACAACCAGACTCGATTGACTCCTTGTTGTCACATTGTGTACACTAATTGTATTTAAACTAAAACATTACAAAAGTGCATGCTATATATATTGTGTTTGAGTGAATTAATTGGTTATAATTTCCTATGTGTTGTCAAGGTAAAAATTGTACCATGATAGCACGTCATTCAGAGTGATGCATTTCCATTCTCCATAAAACTTAAATTAATCTTGCAGATTTATTTAACCCAATGTTACCTAACCTTGTTAAAATGAGGCCTTAACCCTGTAACACCCAGCGTTGCAATACTACAACATATTTTAAATAATGAATTAATTATTATTATTTTATGTTTTTTCACCTAAACGTCATCATTGCTGTTCATTGCAATGCCATTAGTCATGCTATTTGCATATAAATACCCCCCACAGAGGCTGAAATTCACACAAATAAAAAATCTCTGGACTAACTAAAATAACTGTTTTTTTGTGATCATTAGAATGTCTAGAACATGTTTTATTCATTATTGTGAAATATATCCCCCAAATGTAAATTATGAATTTATTATTATTTTAATAATTATTAAAAAAGAATTTCCTCTGATAAGTCCTAGTAGTAAAAAGTAGTAGTAAGGTTGAAATCTGTTTTTTGCAAGTAGAAATGTATCCGTGTTTTACAGGGTTAACAGACGACAATAAGCAACAGCATACCGGCAGCACAAGAACCCTGCCTCATCATAAGATGCAATGGGAAAGTTCTAACTGCACTCACATGTAAAAAATAATGCATTATCAAACTTTCAGATGCTGTTTTTCTCCCAGTGTGGTTGGAAGAATGATTAGGATTTTTTTGTGATCTCTCGCCCTTGAAATATATAATCCTTGGTTTGAACAATAATAGCAATTCAAATCAGTTGTCCTCAAAACCGCACCTCCAGTCGCTGTCATAAGAACGGAGGTGTGCTCATGAAGAGCCTGTTGGTCCATGGCTGCACGTGCACCTGCAACCCATCAAGTATCATTTATGCTTCGTACAAATAGTAGGAGTTCAAATCAGTTATTATAATTATTATTTTATCTGTCTTTTACCTGTATCAACTTGCTATAATAGGCCAATGTGAAAAGGGTGCCATTTCTTCTTATGCCTTTGATGGCAAGTGGAGGATTTTAGCGTTTTGTTGCAAAAATGTGTTTAGCAAGAATTCACCTCTTGATGGCGCTATAACAGGCCAATGTGAAAAGGGTGGGATTTATTCCTCAGCCTAGTAGGAAAGTGTGTGTGAAAATGTACGTAAATTGCATGCTGAGTTCATGATTTGAGGGTTTTTGTTCAAAACGGGCCAATCCAGCAAACTTTGGAAGCCAATGATAGCAAATTAGGATGGAATATGAAATATCGGACAGATCCGTCTTGAGCACATGACTATAGAGATACTGTGTGACGATTTTTGGACATAATCTGGAGGAATAACAAAATTAAATGTGTTTTAAAAAAGTCAGCCTCCTGGTGGCACTATAAAAGGCAGATGTGAAAAATGCAGGGCAAAAGTTTTTCCTTGGCCTCTAGGGAGTGTGCAGTTTCACGGATTGGTGCAATTATAGGTAAAAATGTGGAAATATAATAATATAACAAGCTGTTCGGGAAAATTTCAGAGGTTCGTCATTTGCATCCTAGTAGTGTGCATCGACCGGGTTAACGGTGCCGGAGATTAGCTGGTAACGGACGGACGGATGGACACGCGGACGGACACGGTGGAGACAATAAATAGGAATATTATTAAATCCTTTCCTCTTCCCTCCGCTCCACAGAGAAAGCTGCTGGCCATCTACCTCCATAACGACGAGAGCGTCCTCAGCAATGTCTTCTGCTCCCAGATGATGTGTGCAGACTCCATCGTCTCCTACCTGAGTCAGAACTTTATAACTTGGGCCTGGGACATCACTAAAGAAGCCAACAAAGCAAGGTACGAGCTTCAACATTCAGGATCTTTCATCACACACACACACACACACACACACACACACACACACACCTGAACTTTGAACATTCAGTGTATTTTCTGTTGTCTGGATTTTCTCTGTGTTCTGAAGCATTTTGAGCTGCAATGAAAACAGGCAAACAGGCCTGAACAGTGTCATCTGCTGTCAAATTGGGATGTGGGATTTGTGGACTCTTACAGTCACCACAGTCCACAGGAAAATCAGAGCTCTTGTTTGAGCCAGAAAACCCCAGACCACAGAAAATCTACTGAATGTGAAAATCTTCCCTTTTTTAAATGTAGTGCAGGGTTGAACGGGGGGAAATCCTGGTGTGAATTACATCAAATGTATTAATTATTGTAGCGGGTTGAGTGTTAACTGCTGCACCCCTAACATATTTCTTGTGTAATGAGATTGGAATGTGAACAGCTTCTTTAAATTTACTATAAGAGAATACCATAACAGGTGATTATAAAGCAATATCAACATTAATGAAATTCCAAAGAATGGCATGATAGTAATGGTTGCAATGCATAGAATTGTTCCGTTCAGAATTCAGATTAATGTCATGCCATCTCCAAAGATGACATCTTAATTGCTGCCATGCAACCCTGTCATCCATCCTTGAAGCCTTTCACTCTTACTCTCTTGTTTTGTGTTAGTGTCTCTCTTGGGTCTATATTCACGCTCACTGGCAGGGGGGTAGGATGATGGCGCTAACAAAGGGCGCTGTTTGCATGATGAGGCCCCTGATTGGTCAGTCTTGACTAATCTGTCTGAAAGGATGTTGTGCTCCCCTCAACTCTGAACATCTTTATCTTTTTGCTCAACAAGGTGGCTTTTCGCTCCACTTAAGTCTATGTTGCCTCTGAGTCTATATAGTTCTTGAGGCTGTAAACCGGGACTACAGTAAAGTGCATTATGCCAGTGGAGATATTCTTGCACATTACTTCTTGTACACCAGTAATGACAGTTAACACAAGTTGCAGGACTCGAGAATCAGCGGCCATTCATGAATATGTATCATACTTTTTATGCAATCAGAATCCATTAGGATTCTCAAGTTATCCCATCGGGTTGGATAGCAATTTCATATTGCCTCTGGCCAGATTGACTTGAGAGAGGAAAGCAGAGAGAGGGGAAGATGGAGAGAGGTACATCAATGTCAAGTCACAATTATTAACACCCTTATTTTTACAGTCTGGAACACAAACTTCGGGCAAAAGAATGTCATGATTGAAAAGATGATAAATGTTTTTTGTATCGATGGGGCTCCGTATCATGTTTGGTATTATGTGATTGCGCATTTTTGAAGTGATACATGTCAAACAGATGGCATCATAGTTGCCTCGTTTAGAGAGATCTCCAGATATTGGCACTGGGATGATATCGGAGAGAGAGAGAGATCAGTCTTGCTATTTTACCTGAGAGCCTGGTTGCATTCTCTGGGCCAATTTCTCCCTGCTTCAGATTGGATTTTATTCTGGCAAACTCTCTGAATGTAAACGGGAGTTACAAGACCATCATCAAGTTTGAGAAGTCACTCTCTCTTCCAGGCTGTTTCCTGCAACCTGCCCTTCCTTTGACCTTTTGCGCCCCACAACATGTCATCTTTTTCCCAGTCATGCAAATGGTTGATTAAACCCATTTATGTCCAGGGCCAGGCTGGACCTCGGCTCTCCTTGCCTCTCTATGCCTCTTAATACTCTCTATCCCTTCCTCTCTCTCACTCCCTTTCTCTCCATTTATTTCTCTGTCTCTCTCTCTTCCCTTCTCTGCCTTGTTACCTCCAGAGTTAAGCCGGCCCCCTGGTAGGAGCCGTTTAAGAAAGACTCTCCCAACACTGACCTCACTCCTCCATTATTTCCTTTAAGGATATTCCTTCCTTCATTCCATTCTCTTTTTTCCCTTTCTCTCCTGTTCACCCCTTTGCTTTTTGCCCCAGCTGAGCCTTTTTATTGCACATTAAAAGGCAGGCAACATCTGGAGCCTTTCATCGCACACAGCTAGTCGCAGCTTTGCTGCTAACGCATGCATGCACGCTTATATGCATACACGCACACACACTTTGGTTCCCCATTCTCACGCTCCCTGCTTGATCCAGAGTGACTGGTGATTGGCGTCAATCACAGAGGCTGTTTAAGGTGTCCTGGCTCCGTGTATGTGTGTGTTTAATGAACCAGCCGATACTGGAATGTGCCTGTTGGATTGCACCTCCATATTCTCACAGTCCTCTCAGTAAAACGATTAATTATGCATAAAACCAGTTCTACTCATGGCATGCCAGCGTAATTGTCACCCACGGGAAATGCTGATGACATATCTCACAGATGCGCTACTGTCATGCGTGGCAATCAATTCAAACTACCCCACACGCACATTGAAACTCTTGCTTTCAGTCTTGCCATTAGTGTTGATTGTCAACATGAGCGTAGTCTTCATACGTGTCTTTACACGTAGTTGTAGTATATGTCAGTATAGCCAACGGGGGTAGTCTTAATACACTTGACTATCTTCCTGACTTCCTGAAAGCTGAAAACATGATTACTGTCTGAACGGAGGAGAACAAGTTATTTTCAAATCAAAACATGTCCATGTTGACTTTAAGTGTGTGCTACATACAGTAGTGAGCACAGCATCCGGTTCCCATACATATTACCATACAGGTGGCTGGCTAAAATGTTCCCCTGCAGTGCTACTGTACAAGTCTGACTCTGACTCATCAACTGCCCAGTGGAGCGAATTTCAGGCCCAACAAGTCGACTCACATCTTCACACGTCACTTTGATGGAGAGAAACGTCAGCTTGACAGTGTGGGTGAAACATTAACTAACTTTGGCTACCTTGATGTGCCATGAGAGATGGAGTAAGGAGAGGTGGACAAATTAGAACCCGTCAATCACATTAACCAGCCAACTGAAGCCTGAAGCTCGTGGTTGCTTGCGAGTGCCAAGGGTTCATGTTTTTGTGATTTCCGTGCAGGTGTTTCCTCTGCATTGAATTCCTATAGAGAAGTGCCACAGGGCCTGGTTACATTCTTTACCATGTTATGTTATGGCTGGATGAGGCTGAACTGAACTGTTCACCTCAGCTCCCGGTACAGCATGACTTCCTGCTGAAATTGATGCTTTGTCAATACTTTTGTATCTAGTACTACGTATATCCCAAGTATGGTGTTATTGCTTTGTGACAGTGGATACAGGCTACATGTATCCCAAACAATAGTTTTGTTGTTGCACAATGATATATATATATTTTTTTTATGTGGTGCATTGACTCCTTATTCTGTAGGTAGGAACTTAAGGAGGTTGGGTTATGTTTAATGGGGGAATTAAGATTGGGTTACTCTCCAAGGCAGTGCTCATTGTTGCCTGGTCTTTCATTAAAGGTTAGAGTCTACGTACCTCTGGGCTATTGTTAACCAGGGGTTAAGTCTTTACAGGGACAAGTGTCCGGGACAGATGATCATTAGGAATTGGGGGAATCAACTGCTTACCTTTAAAGGCGAAGGTCATCAAACTTTCTAGACTTGTTTGGTTTAAGTTAGGTACTTCCCCAGAATGTCTTTCTTCTTGTTTTCGGTCCTTTGAAGCTATTCATACTGTTGAAGTTGTTGCTTCTAAGTTCTACCTGCCTCATTATAATATTGATATTGGAGCAATGGGCTCACACATTCGAATTTTGCAGTCTAAAAAGTCAGAAAGTGTCTCCTTGAACTTTTAATTCATGTGTAATGTGTTCTACCCCCACACCGTTTGTCTCACCTCCACCCCCACCTTCATCCATACTGAACCTCCATCCCTCCATTCTATTACTCCTCTATTTTATCCTCCACTTATTAAAGTAGATTGTATTAAAATGTGGGAGAAAAAAGCCAATCTATATTTGCATTCGGTCTATAGCAACTCATTAATATTATGACATTTACAGGGCCTCGTCTGCCTGCTACCCTTTTCCTTCCCTGAAATGTTAATTTAAAAAGTTCTGTCTTTGTAATGGAATAAGAAATTCATCTTGCCCTATCAATTCTGGGTGTCTGGTGAGGAATACTAATTTGTTCATCACTGACAGAATGAGAAAAGCAGAATTGCTTTTAAAGTCCTTAATGCCGTGTGTGTGTGTGTGTGTGTGTGTGTGTGTGTGTGTGTGTGTGTGTGTGTGTGTGTGTGTGTGTGTGTGTGTGTGTGTGTGTGTGTGTGTGTGTGTGTGTGTGTGTGTGTGTGTGTGTGTGTGTGTGTGTGTGTGTGTGTGTGTGTGTGTGTGTGTGTGTGTGTGTGTGTGTGTCATATACTTGATGTTGCTAATATTGACAAAGACAACAAGCAAGAAAGAAAAACGGATAGTTTTAATTGCTTTGCTTTTCCTTCCAGACTACTGAGCATGTGTACGAGGCACTTCGGCAGCGTTGTGGCACAGACTATACGGACGTACAAGACAGACCAGTTCCCCCTACTCCTCATAGTCATGGGCAAGCGCACATCAAATGAAGTTTTAAACGTTATTCAAGGTGATTTTTGGCTGATTATTTTTTACAATTTAGGCATTTAGCAGATGCTCTTAATCCAGAGCAGAGCGATTTACATGAGATGCCCCCACCCTTCAAACCTTCAGATCCACCCTCAAAACCCACCTCTTCAAAATTGCCTTCCCTAGCTAACCCTTTTCACTGTCTTTTAATGTTCTTTAGCTTCCTTTTTCTATTAAAGTTGTTTTTAATTTGTTGTTACCTCTGTAAAGCCCCCCCATGTAAAGCGTCTTTGGGTACTCAGAAAAGCGCTATATAAGTTTGCGATATTATTATTATTATTACAGTAAGCAAGAACAACAGAAGGTAATATATCAAATACATAGAAATAATCATCCAGAATCATGAGCAGCTAAGAACCGAATATCTAACAATAGACATTGTCTTAATAATTACAATGAAAAACATCACACCACACCGGTGTATGCATCATCGAATGACTGTAAATTGCTTTTTTTAATTACTGATATTTGTTTAATCTTTCATCAGGCAATACGACAGTGGATGAGCTGATGATGAGGTTAATGGGGGCGATGGAAATCTTCACAGCACAGCAACAAGAAGACATCAAAGATGAGGTGATGCATGGAGCAGTCAGGGACCTTACAGTTAAACTTTGTCGGTGTAGCTTGCCAAAATATCTGATTTTCAACCTGACACAAAATGCAACTCTAGAAAATCTGTTATTCTGACCTCGCAAAAAGTGACACAGTATTAATTTGACTGTGTGACAAGGTATAAATTACCGTAGGCGTTAGGCCCAGATGAATTACCAGATTATGTCTGTTGAAGGTGAATAAAATGTTTTTACCACAGTTAAATTAAAGGCAGGAATTTTATTCCAGTAATAATTTCATTATCTGTTGTAACTGTTGTAGTCAGTTATCTATATCTATATAACTGGATAGGCCTTATGTATCTGTAGCCGTAGGGATAAAATAAGAAAGGAAAAAAGAGGCCTAATATCGGGCCATTTGAACACTTTAGTTATTTCTCCTGGTTATGGCCTGGTCTGCTGAAGAGCTAAATGGCGACATGCTGGGGCAGATCAGGGCCTATGGTGAACTTCACTGAGGAAAGGATGGCAAACAGAAAATACATAGCATTCTCCAGAGTAGAGTACTGTGCAGATGACGGTCTTTGGTCTTTGAATAGGCACAGGATACAGACTCTTCTCTCATTTAGCCAGTGTGTGGGCAATCCTGTTCTGCCCTCTGTCTGTCGACTGCTTCTTTTAATCCAATAGAATGTGGACAAACACCATTGAGAGCTCCACTCCAGAGAAGAAAGCAAGGGAACAGTGGCGCTAGTCTTTCATGTCGGAGACAGGAATCTGGGACAGTAGGGACGGGGAGGTCCCCTTGGTGTCAAAGACTTTCACCTGACCCCCTGAATCACTCTTGCCTTTGTCACAGGCAAACCGTTAAAGTTCCCTTCAATTAAACGTGTACTCAGTGACATCAAACAAGGGAAAGAATGGCATTATATATTGCTGTCTTGCACTCTTGATGAGTTTTGGTTAAGAGTCAGCTGTGTGGGTACTATGCGTTGTGAGCGTGTAGATTAGTTATATTTGCCACGCGACACCAGCATTATAATGAACGTCGAAGAATAAATCAAGCTGCCTCGCACCGCACCGCTCTGCCTGATATCTGTCAAACTTGACTGACTGACCACAGAGTGACACAGTGCACCGCCACCCACACACCTTCCAGAGCATAGAGTTATACGTCTCTGAGTCGGCTTTTGATTTTAACTTCAATGCTCGGTATTAGAAAGCACACACGTTTCTTCACACAATGTTACTTTGATTAACAAACAGGTCAAGCTGAAACGTTGATGCATTTGGTCATGACTCATGAAGGCAGACAGTTTACAGTGGCGACCGAAAACGCGATGTAAAAACAATGCATGGATTCTTGTCTCTCGTGTTAAAGCTTCCTCCGTGACACATTTATCTTGTAGCCTACCGTAATTTGATTTAAACCAAAAACAAATTGCTTTGATTATTTCCAGTTTCATGTCGAGATAAGAACTTCTATCACAGCAGGCTCAGCCCAATGAGCACATTGTTGTTCCCCAGAATAAGTCTTGTATCTAAACTAAACCAACTAAGATAAGTATGAATCATTCATTTGATCTCGCAAGAGAGTGAATTTCTCAGCACCAACCGCGGCCGGCGCATATAGAGAAAGAAAGTTTTATTGCATATTCGGCTACAGTATTTTATATTAAAATTACATTCAAAGTTCAATATGTTCGAATCAGTCGAATCCACGTGGTGTTTTAAAAGGAATATTCGACTGTCATTTTTGGCCAATTCTTGCAGCGCTAATGTCTAGGGACTGCATCTTCTGACTTCTTGCAGAGAAGGTGTACAATACAATGGAGTCACTGGGTACAATATAATATTTAAAAACTAATTTCTATGTCATTCCCTTGCTTTTCATCTCTGACATCTCTTTAGTTTGCTTTTGTCAGCTGTACAGTAGCTACATTAGGCCTACCGTAAATCATACCATATTAGGAGTTTAACCGTTAACTAATTAGTCAGCCAGCCAGCGAGCAAGCCCTGTCACTCAGGCAGCTCCACTATCTTAACAATGCAGATGTAATGGTTTTTATCGTGAGCATAGCTTGCATGGGAACCGTGTTTGAGGAATGACTGTTGTCACAAACAACCTTGGGGCATGGCGTTCACAGATGGGTGGATGACTGAGTGACAATAATTCTCTCTGTGGTTGTATTTATTATTACTAATACTGTGCCCTATGTTCACATAGGATAACTGACATGCTATCTGTCAGAAAACCAGTAACTGCGTAAAGTATCCAAAGTATGCTCATTCCAGCATCAGTGGTGAGTTCACATAGTCGCACACAGGAGTCTTTTTTTTTTTAAAGTCTGGTAATTATTTATTGTTTGTTATATAGGATTTTAGTTGTATGTCTTATGTTCCAATTAAATCTCCTTTGATGCTCAATCATTCATAAATTCATAATCCCTTACGATTGAATTTTGTCATTATGAAATTAGATGTATGATGACAATCTATTGATTAGCGATATTCACTCCTTCCCCATGAATGCAGTCAGGTGTGATAATTTCCCCAGCTGTAATCTGTCAGAAAGAGGGAAATTATGTGTAATGCAAATAGATCCAGCACAGAATATATATCTGTGGACAAGAAAGTGATGGTCCAGCAGTGATGGAAATAGCCTGCATCCTTAGACTCACTAAATTGAGAAAAGATACCCTCCGAGGGTCATGGGATGCAATACTGTACTTGGTACTGTACTCTAACGTCGTTGAAGTAGGACTCATAAAACCTCCCTTGGACCCATCTAAAAGACCACCCCTGGGTCCTGGGACCCATTACATTGAAAACTTATTTACATCACTGGTCCAGTGTGATAATGTATTATTAATGCCAAATATTGTCTGCAATCTCATCTCTTGAGTGAAGGCAGACTTGAAATGGTGAATAATCAACACACAATCAACACAACATGCTCTTTCCCTTAGCACCACCAGTAGGCCACAATTTCCCCTTACATACAAGATATCTCAAAATCTGAGTGAACTTTTGACCCTGGAGAATGATTTTACTGATTTTAGTGACCCTATTGTGATTCCTCTAACGCCACCCTTAGGCCAAAATACAAACAAAGAAGGGGCAGCCATAGCTGAGTATATATATATATATATATATATATATATATATATATATATATATATATATATATATATATATATATATATATAATTTGCTGTTTACAATGTGTTGAATATACACATTACAAATCTTGTCATATTGTAATGTGTTTATATTTTAGCCCAACTGGTCAGTGTAAGGATGGCAATGTTGGTTGGTTCAAAGAACTTTGTCCATATTGTTGTAGCTACTGTAGCATGGTTTGTAGACTCTTCTAATGATATGACATTTCTTATTTATTGTAGCAGAAGTATGCGTCAAACATGGACTAATCTCAACTAAATTAAAGCATTCATTTCACACAATGGCAAATTAGCTTTACTAGTCATCTAGTTTTTCTTCATGCCCCATACGTCTATATGTTTTACTCCTCCGCACTCCCAGGGCAGACTCAGACACGATCACAAATGTCTACCAACCCAGACATTCCTGTCTGACAGTGTTTGACAGTGACTCTTGTGTCTGTCTGAGAACAGAGCAGCTGGACAGCCACATTGTCACAACATCTAACCTCACTGACTCCTCAGTCATTTCAGTTGTCTGTTTTAGATCACTAGTTTGTGTTGGACTGACTACTCACTATAGGTTGCGTTGTCATGCGGGTGTCTTTTGAATCTGACCGCATTGGAGCTGTTTTTAGATCACTTAGCAAATGTTATGTTTGGGAGAGAGGCGCATTTTATCCCAATGTGCCATGTTTAAAGGGTAACATACCTTTAACTCTATCGGTTAGTTTACAAATGTACGTGGGTACATGAGCTTGTGTAGTAATGTAGTGGTAGTTGAGGCTAGCTTTTGGGCTTTCATGCTGTTTCATCTCAACACATTTATTATCTTGTACTGTACTGTACTGTTACTGTTGGGCAACAGTGGTGTGCTTTTAATCTTCAGAATACGTTAATTTGTCAATTAAAAGTGATTTAATAAGTGCTTTATATTACGATTGTTTTTGTTAAAATAAATGTTACGTATTTGTCCAGAAACAGTTTCAGGTTGGGAATGGGATACCACTTTTATTCAATCAGTCAGAAGAGAATGGATTGAGCATAAAGAAGATACATTTTGTGGGCCTCTCACTCCTGATTGGCCTAGTATAGACCCCTGGGGGACTCTGGTCATCAAAGTATAGGTTTAGGGTTTAAGTAGGTTAATTGTGAATTAAATCAGACCAAATACACGTTTCCCAGTAACAACTATTGTGACTTAGTTGCGTGACTTGGGACCAGTACATCATAAACGGTTTCGTTTGATTCCTTTGTCCCTCTCTGCCACTCAATTACAGTTTATTTTCAGTGTTAAATATTATACCAACCAAAAGCACTAATGTATCCGTTTTCATTTTCAATACAGTGTCCCTTCCATTTGCCCCAGTCCAGCCACAATTTAGCCCTCTGATCATCACAATGGGCTCATCCTGTCCCAACCCTGCTAGCACACATTATAGGCATTATAGGCAGAAGAATCAAATGGCTTTACGCTATTATTAACACAATGGACACAGTTATTTTGTCCTGGCTCTCTGTAAAAACCACTCTGTAGCCACAGCAGGTAAGGAGAGAAAGGCCTGTTGTCCCCTTCCCTCTGTACAAACAGGAAGAGGGTCGGGGAGCGATGGAGAATGAATGAGAGAATAAAAGAGAAGGGGCACTGTGAAAAATAGATGGGCAAGAAAGGAAACATAAAAGAGGCCTTGGATCTGGTAAAGGAAGTGCAGGACAGAGTGAATTCCTCTCTGGTACTCATTCATACCTGGTGTTTGTATGGGACCACAAACAACATTCAACATGCATCCCTCTCTTTCCCACCCATTGACTGCTTTAGAGGGGTTTGTTCTCTTACTATGTCGTCAGCTAATGACCCCCTGCCTCTCTAATGACCCCCTGCCTCTCCATCTCTGCCTCTCTGTCCTCCAGGATGATAATATAATAATATAATATAATAATAATGACCCCCTGCCTCTCCATCTCTGCCTCTCTCTGTCCTCCAGGATGAACGTGAAGCGAGGGAGGAGGTGAAGCGAGAACAAGACGAAGCATACCAAGTGTCTCTAGAGGCAGACCGTAAAAAGGTAGTGCACAAAATCATACTTTAGTTTATAACATGCGTACATGTACATATATACTCATGGGTGCACACAAGCGGTGCGCCAGTGCGCATGCGTCGTCAAAACGTTTGGTGCGCTGTAGATCAAAAATAAGAAATAAAACTAGTGTTGACTAATCAATACAAGTTGCTCTTATTTTGATGAGGCAGTTTCTGCACAGGAAGTCTGTTTCACTTGTAAACAAGCTACGATGGATGAGCTGTCAAAGTGCTAGTCGCTAAACCACGTTAGCGACCATATTTACAATATGAAAACTGTCACTTAGACAATGTAGGTTACACACGCTGGAATTAAACATGGAACCTGCAGGCAGCATTAGGTGAGTAATTCATTGTATATGTGTTGGACGTTTGTGGTTGTGCCAATGATAAACGGACAGCTGCTACCAGTGGGACCTTACTGCTGCTTAACGACGACACTAGGTGTACTAGTGTAGCTTTGCATCTGTTGCATCTGCCCGTGTGAAAGCAGCATAACGTTGTGGCAGGATACGAATGTCTGAAATGTTTCACAACATGCCGTCTTATTTTGTCATGTTCACACTAATGAAACACTAAACGGATTATTATTTCATGTAAACATTCAAGTACAACTATCAGAAGATGTAACCCAGGTAAAGTAATGTGTCACTTTACAAGTTTAAAGTTTTCCACCTGTCCAAAGTCATTTCTGATACAGACATAACCTTTTTTTAATCACCCTATCCCTGCTGATATAGCATTATGTAGTGGTATAACAATATATAAATAGCCAGTTCTGTGTCTCTTCATGGTACGATTGATGCACAATCAATCGTATTGTGCATTCAGAGTTATATTTGACTATGTGGATGAAATTATGAGTATTTTTTTCTATTTCTATTTCAGAGAGAAACCCAGGAGCGAGAGGAGGCTGAGCAGGTTCGTCAGGAACGCGTGAAGAAAGAGCAGGACGACGAGAAGGAGGTGAGCACCAAAAATGGCACAGATTTTCCACCCAAGACTCACATGAGGGATTTGAGTAGTAGCATGTAGAACACTATAATGAAATTCAAATCCTATTAATTTTAACCATAGGCAAATGCAACCGTGGGAGATCTGGAAGGCCAACATGATCGTGGTCTTTATTCCTCTATTACAAATGGATCTAAATGGACGTGTCAGGGTCCATTTAGTACCATTTGTACATTTGTACACTCTCTACACCACACACACAGAGAGAGAGAAAGAGAGAGCTTTCCTAGCCTCTTCCTCCTAAATGGTTTTACTAACCTGTCTCAAATTAACCACATGGTTAGTGTGTCCTTCCTCTCAAACTTGCTTGTAAATGTGCATATTGCCAGGAGGCACGTGGCAGCCAGCAGCTATGTAAATGATGAGCCTGTGCATTACTGCATTTCAGCCTATAACTTGACCGCATAGGTCATAGGAGTAAGGACCATTAATTAATGACAGCTGTGACTGTGCTGTCTGTGTCGGGCGGCAGGCTAGCTATCCAGCAGCAGGCTCCACTTATTAAAGGGACATCAGTGACCCATTATGCTTTGCATGTGTAGTGATTGCGTGATGATTCTAATGTACAGGATTCTATAGGTCACCACTTTTGGTGTGACACACACACGGCACACTTCTGTTTACATGCTGTTGCTGTTGCTGTTTACATGCTGTTGCAGACAGCGAGCAAAGCATCTTTACTACTACGTGGCTTATTTCTAACCTATAAAGCTTTTTGAGTTTGGAGGAACATGCAGCAATCGGGACGCGTCGTCACGCAGCACATTTTTGTTTTCAGGAAGTAATTAAATAAAGCAATAAGCCACGAGAGGTCTTAGGTTACCGGGTATTTTACAATGGCTGGGAGGCGTAGGCAGACCCGACGCGCAGCGGAGGGTCTTCTACCCTCCCAGCCAGTGTAAAATACCCGGTAAGCTGGGGCCTCGAGTGGCTTATTGCTTTTCTAAAACGGTTACAAACATATTGCAATATTAACCTAATAAAACTATTAAATTCACAAAAGTAGCTACGCTTTGCGCCACGAGAGCGAGCCAAATCACTTCCTTATTTTGCTCGGAAGTAGGCTATGCGACGGGAGAATAGCGCTTGATGTCCTTACGGGGCTGCCTGGAGCCACACATTCACAGTCATATGAGCCGGGCGGTGCTTAGACGGGTTTGTAAGGCAATCAAGCACTCCCCTTCCCCAGTACAGCTACAGAGCTGCGGAATCAGCTGGGAATGATATAAAGTGATTGAAGGTGTGGGTTATCGGTGAAATTTACAACGGTCATGTGATGGTAACCTGCCAATCAGAATCACGGGACTAACTGTTTTAGAAATTAGCTTTTTATCGACTTTTGACTTTTAGAAAAATACACAAACATGGTGTAGTGTAAAACGTATTTTTGGATGGATGGATGGATGGATGGAGAGGAGCATGCATGTTTCACAACGACAAAATAAATTAAACGTGAGAAACATGAACTGTGAAGGTAATTAAAAAATCACTATTTGCACTGGATCTCACTGCTTATGAAAGTGCCGTAAGATCCGGCAACACATTGTCCAGTTAATCTTTTTGTCATTCTGTCACTTCAGAATAAAGAGCCAATTAATGTATTCTGTTGAATGTGAAGCTTAGGTTAATATTCAGTACATGCAACCTCTGCACAACACTGGAGGTTGTGAATGCTGTGAGGCCTGTCCCTGTTCCTGTTAATCTCAGAATACATAAACACACATACAAGTTATTGTTCCATTTAAATACGCTATATTAGTACAGCGCACAGCCGCCTATTGAAACTTAAATGAACAAAAGACTTGTG